>NC_050073.1:75130591-75430591 GCF_009764565.3 Dermochelys coriacea
TGGTTTAGGATGGGGGATGCCCCACAGCATATTCAACTCATCTTTGTGGGAGTGTCCTCTGAGAGGCTGTCATTGTGCTGCAGTAGCCCATAAGCTCTTTGGCCTGGGAGAGAATTACTCTGCTCCATGCATCAGCTCATCTGCCAGCTCTGCTACTGCCCCCAAAAGATTAGCTCTTCTTCTAACTTCAGCCCAACACATGCATATTTTGCAATATCGCCACATATCTTGTTTTCTGACATTTCTAATATTCTAATGAATTCTTTTGGTGTCTGTGGCCAAAATTACATCTAATCAACCTATAGAGGTATTTTCTAAGACCTTATTGCCTGTTGTGCACTACTTGGTTGCTTTCTTCCAACCCAGAGATGGCTGCATTTCAGTAGTGCTGTAACTAGACATTTTGGGGCAGTCCTCAGCTGTGGTAAATTAATGAAATCAGTGGAACTATGATCAGTTTCAGAGTAGCAGCCGTGTTAGTCTGTATTCGCAAAAAAAAAAGGAGGACTTGTGGCACCTTAAAGACTAACAAATTTATTTGAGCATAAGCTTTCATGAGCTACAGCTTACTTCATCAGATGCATTCAGTAGAACTATGGTAACTTACAGCGCCCTGTAAATGTAAACTGTATTTTTACTGAGTTCTCTCTTTCCTTTCCAACTTTTGCATTGTTTTATTTTGTGTTATTTTCACTGTAGATCTATTTCTTTAATAGTCTGTAAGCAATGGTAAAAAATATCATTCCTGGCTTACTTGGTGCCCTGTAATTTCTGTTTTCTCAATATTTCTTTCCTAGAGGCATTATAATAAAGGTCAGATTGATTTTGCAATCATACTCCCCAACAATGTGTTAAATAAATAAAAAAAAGTATGCTGCATTTTTTGTTTTAGTCACTCCATCATCCTCAATAAATACATCCCCTTATTATACCTCTATGTTTTACTTTTCTGTCTCTCAAAGTTGCAATAAGTGGCTTATATTAAATGGGAACAATGATAAATTGACTGGTGACTGTATTGTGTGGAATGTAGTACTGAATTTAGCTCTTGGCAGCCCCACTACCAAAATGATGTAGTTAAACTGGAGGCAGTCCAGAGACAGTATATGTGAGCAATGGGCATGTGGTGAGGGTTGAGCTGCAGGGATTGACTAATTAATGCTTAATTCTTATATAAGGCTGTAGATTTTTCAAAATGTTGTAGAAACATTGAGCAAAGATTAAGAAAGCAAAATGTGCATAACTTGGCTAAGTGACAACAAAGGGCAAGGGCCATGGAAACAGTGTACACATTTGAAGAGTGTAAACACCAAGGAGTGTGAGGAATTTTTTGGATGGCACAAGGGGCATATAAATAGGTACAGTAATGGGATGACAATTAATAGGGAAAATTAAGTCTGACAGCAAGAAACACTATTCAAAAGCGATTATTTCTTACATTTTAGCATGATGTGGAAATGCCCTCCATATAAACCTGGGATCTCTAACCTTTTCATCTTGAGGGCTGAATATTTTATTCTAAACAAGTAAAGAGACCAGCTGATACACAGAGATGCATAGGGAGTAGAAACCACAGAAGGGGACTCGTGGGTATGTTCTCCTGGCATGAAAGGGTCCTTTGGTAGGTGTAAAGCCAGCATAGCAGTATCCTATTCCTACTTCCCTGAAGCCTCTGGAAGGAGACATGTTGGGAGTGGGAGAGAGAGCAACTGGCCTGACTGTCTCCAACTGGCCTGAGGTTTCTTGCCAACTGGTGCAAATTACAGCACCTCCCAGTCTGCTTTAATCTGTTTCAGGGCAGAGAATGAGGAAACTATACGCGGTTGTTGGTTCTCAACTTCTCTTTTCCCCCACTCCACCTGGGCTGCCCTAAATGTCTATATGGGGATGGAGAGTGAGCCTTTGCTAAGTGATTACCTAAGCTCAGGGAGAACCTGTTGTCTCTGGGTTTTCATTGCACAGCAAGGAAATGGGTAATGGAGCTGCTGGAGCTACTTTCCTCCCTCCACTGTGATTCAGCAGGTGACCAGTGGGGGAGATGCTGAGCAGCTGCAGCAAGCTAATTGGAGTGGTCCCGGCTATCACCTCAGCTGTTCCTGGGGCTGGAGAAAAAGCCGTGGGAGGTAGTTGATGAGACTGAGTCCCCTACCAACATGCCTTAGTGACAACCTGATTCAAATACTTCAGGTTAAAAAAATCACACAGTGCCTCTCAGGGAACACGTTTTCATTTGTAATCAAATCAAGTTTTCTTCACAGGCTGGACACCACTGCTGCTGGCAATACAAACTTGATGGAAAGAATTAACTAGAAATACAGAATTGTAACCAACCTTATCCCAATCTCTAGCTGGCTCCTGAATATTTCAGGAAATGGTGACTCCTAGGGAATATCCCTCATGGGACTTGCCTCTGTTTTCTGGAGGCCCTGTGGCAGGGAGAGATAGGGTTGAGGATGGGGATGAGTGTATTCCCAGCAGTCCTTCTTAGGAGATGCCTATGGACTGGAGAACCTTAGTAGATGTTGTGAGAGAAACCTGGGCAGAGGAACCACACAATGTCTGCAAAAGCATAGCTGCATCTCGTTTACCTCTGCCTGAAACCAATGCCTCGATGCTGCGGCATTCAGAGATACTGAACAGGCCAATCCTCCCTGGATTCTTACGATCCTCTTTTTTTATTATTATTGTTTAAAGGTACCGATTATTTATTTATTTGCTTATTTATTATAGGTCTACTTCAGGGGTAGACAACCTATGGCACGCGTGCCAAAGGCAGCCCGGGAGCTGATTTTCAGTGGCACTTACACTGCCTGGGTCCTGGCCACCAGTGCAGGGGGCTCTGCATTTTAATTTAATTTTAAATGAAGCTTCTTAAACATTTTTAAAACCTTATTTACTTTACATACAACAATAGTTTAGTTATATATTAAAGACTTATAGAAAGAGACCTTCTACTGTCTAAAACGTTAAAATGCATTACTGGCACGCAAAACCTTAAATTAGAGTGAATAAATGAAGACTTGGCTCATCACTTCTGAAAGGTTGCTGACCCCTGCTCAACTTCCTAGTTCACCATCCTCCCCATTCTGTCCTAATAAGTGTTTCACCACATATGGAGAACAATCTACCTATTGAGTATTACTGATTCTGCATCTGCACTAAATATTGTTTATTTCCCAGAGATTTCTGGGGAGGCCCCGAAGCTAGTTATAATTGAATCTAGGAATCATTCACCACAAGTACACTTTTAACTCCTGTAACGCATTACCTTGGGTGGAAAATTTACTACATTGTATAATGTTTGTCAGGAACATCATACATAAATAGAAGGCTGGTGGAAATCAGTGCTTCTCAACCTGTGGGATGCAACCTGCAGGCAGGCTGCAGAGGAGTAAGCACTGGATAAGAAAGCAGCAAAACTCCACAGTTGTTATGGCTCAGTGGAAATAATGCCAGAGAGGGAAGTGGCATCTTGCTCCCTTCTCTGTTGTTCCCTCTTCTCTGCCTTCACTGCCATCAAATCCTGAGGCAGCTTCTCAGCCTTTCTTCACTCCCTCCATGACACTGTGCTTAGCTGCCAGGGAGGGAAGTGCCACTCAAGAGACTAATGGCTCTGCAGCCTCATAAAGCAGAGCTTCCCATCCTCTGGAGCTGAGCACAGTGAAGTACAGGAAAGAGGAGAAGCTCTCCATTCAGTCCTGTGCCGTTCAGCACCCCAATCAGCACCATCAACAGCCCCCACCCCACAAGTAGCTGCACCAGCCTCCTCGCCCAGCAGCCTGCATCAACTCCTTCATGTCTCAGCAGCCTCACATCCATCTCCCCTCCCACACGTACACTCCCCTAGCACCTACATGACAGAGTGTAAGTTCTGAAATAGAATGTAGTGACCTTTCCCTTAATGGATTTATGTGTCCTTGTACCTATGATGTTCATATAATTTAGATTAAATAGTTGACCATGACATTTCTGTCAAATTTACAAATTCAGCCAACATGGAAGGGCTTGGGGGGGGAAAGAAAGAAAAAAGAAAGAGACACAGCTACTGTAGCTTCAGTGATTAGCTTCAGTGTTTTTTCTCTTTTTCCATGGAGATTGAGGCCTGTATGAACCCGGATTGATCAATATGTCCCCCCCGAGCAAGGAGAGGGGAAAGATGGTGAAACGGTACATCTCCGTCATGTGGAGGTCCATGTAGATCTCTATGGAGTACAGGGCCCAGATTATTGGATAAATCCAAAACCACTATTCCCAGACACTTGAAGTATTATTTTTAGCTGAATAATATAACTTTCCTTTGATAAAAACCTGTAATCCCACATAACTTTAAAAAGCCTGAGGAGAGCTCCCAAAGTGAATCATCATTATAGTGACACCTATAATTAAGGTTGTCTAACACTTCCCACTATAAGGCCCTGTTTTCAGTTGCTTATAACAGTACCAATCTTTGCCCATTCAGGATGAAATTTTTCAGGCAACAGATCTGTTCAAGGTTGAATGATTTTAAGAAGTTTCAGTTAAAATTGTTCAGTCAATTCCTACAAGGTTAGATGAAAAAAATAAGTTACTTTACCCATGCTAAAAAAATCTGTATACTTCGTTTGTTGAGACGCTCTAGAATCTCCATTCTTTAGAGCAGGGAGATATGCCCTTTGCTGCCCATTTGAAAATTCACCCAAATTTGACCAAGATACAAGCTTCTAAAAAAATCCCAGTTCAGATAAGCACTAACACAAAGCTGTTAAGAGTTTAGCAGCTACAGTCTCTGAAGATTCCATCTGCACTGGGCATGCTCCATCCACATACAGCTCCTATGCGATGACTGGACTGCACATGCACTCCCCACATTTTGCATGCTCCATCACTGAGTTGCACAAAGATAAAAAGAATTACTGAATCCTCATAATTCAATGTGTGGCCCAATGCATTATTTAGTGCATACCATCCAAAATATGCACAATGCAGCAGTATTAGTTTCCTCTAGGCTTTTGTATTGTGCTTGCAGTATAGTATCTTCATTCTTGAATGGCTTTTCCCCTCCTCTCACTCCCGTTCCTCACCCCTCTGCATTTGAGTCAGGTAGATGCCCATTCAGTGAGTACAATCCATCATGTGCACCGAATAATCTGGGGTCCTATGGAAAAATATTATGGGGTTAGACAGGGTGTACTTGCCCCACACTGGATTGGAAGGTGTTAAGGCAGCACTCTTAGCACGTCCCCTCAACCCTGCTGGGCATGCCTTAACTGAGCTGGGCTGCTCCCTTTAATCCTGCAGCAGCAGTCTGGGCTGACTGCCAAGGAAGAAGGATGCACCTCATTGCTCCAGCCAAGGAGCAGCTGGGATCCTAGACCACAGAAGCAGGAGACACGGATGCCCGGGCAGGCACCCTGGTATCTGTAGTCGCCCCAGAGATATATCAGTTGCCGCCTGAGGAGCCCAGAGACTCTGAACACACCCCAACTTCAACTGCAGGAGTCATGATAGGAAGTAGCCCAGGGAGGGACTAGCCAGTGTCCCTGCAGCAGTTGGTGTGTTGCGGGCAGATTCCCCACCGACTTAGTGGTGAACCCTTTCGTCACTTCTAGGGCCCTGGGCTGGGAACTAGTGGAGCAGGGAGGGTTTGGGTTCCCCTACCCTGGCTTCTCCCTTTGGGGGGCAGCCCATCACACTCCCTGCTATCAACTCTGGCCATTGGGCTGAGCTTCCCTGTAGCCAAAGGGAATCCTACTGATTATGGACATTAGGCCATGGTTCCCTGCAGCCAAGGGGAGTCCTATTGACTCCGGCCATTAGGCTGTGCTTCCCTGCAGACAAGGGGAGTCCTATTGACGCTGGGCCTTGGGCCACGCAGCCCTGAGGCTGAGGTCAGCCATACTGACTTTAACTGTGAGGCTACCGCGCCTCGACCGAACCCCCAGGATGACGGAGTGTACTTACCCCACAACATGGGATCATGTAGTTTAACACCATATCACAATACACATGCACAAGGGGGGCAAATTATAAAATGCGAGAATTAAATTTGCCTGTGCAACTTTAATTTTTGAGTCCTTTACTTTGGAATCCATATGTTCTCTTAATGTTTTTTTTTAATGTATCTACTGTTTAGATTAAGAAATAAAAAGACAGGCAGTGATCAAGTCATCACCAACAAGTGATATAGTACTTAGATTATCATCAGTACAATGTGGCATATCTTGGGCCTGGTTCTAACCTCACATATACTTACATCATAAGTGTAATCAATTAAATGTCATAGTTTCATAGAGTTTAAGGCCAGAAGCTGGCTTTTGCCCATCTAAGAAGCTCTTTTTAAAGAACTTCCAGTTTTCATTTTCATTTTTCTTCCAAATTAATATCATTCATAATTTTCCTCAGCTTTTGGAATTTAGCCCATTTAAGCACCAAGTACAGAACACTCCTGTTTATCTGAATGGCCCGAGGACATCCAAAACTTCCAGATAACTGGGCATTAGGATAAATGGAGGTACTATTTTGAGCTGTAGTTTCAATTTTATAGAAATATGGGGAAGGAAGGAAGTAATACTGATGTTTGCTTAGTAATTTGTATTTTATTAAAGAGAGTAAAAAACTCAGCTTTACTGAGTTTATTAAAACACCAAAATAGTATTAAAACCACTGAATTATTTGTCTTTTTTTAAAAAACTGACTCATCAAAGTATGTTGTTTGTGAGCATTTCTTTCAAATACATAACTTTTCCTTTTCAGCATTGTCCTGCCAAGCTGCTATTGCTCCTGAAACAAGATTAAGTTTCAAGGCTTGTCTACAATTGTAGTGCTTCAGAGTAGACATTACTACGCCTGTGGAGGGGTTCTCCCATTGGTGAAGGTAATCCACCCCTGTCTACACTGGGGATTAGGTCAGATTAACTACACTGCTCAGAGGTGTGAATTTTTCACAGCACTGACCTATGTAGCGGGGTCAACATAACTTTTTAGTGTAGACCAGTAACTTCAGGGACCCATTCAGAACCGCTATACAAATACAAAGCTGTTGATTAGTGTTAACAGGCACTAAGAGGCTAATTGAAAAGTTATTAGCAGGTGATTAACTAATATAGGGCTACATGGGGGACACACTGTGGATCTAGATAACTAAGATTTTTGGATAAAGGGATTCAGATAACTGGAACGATACTATATATCTGTTAATCATTGGGACTATCTATAGTTTGATCATATTAAATATAATCAGTTCATGATCACTGTCCCTAGGCAATCACCAACTTCCAGTCCAGTGATTAAGTTCTCTTTATCTGTCAAAAAGAGATCCAAAGTAGAGTTATCTCCTGTTGGTTGTAATACTTTTTGTGTTAGAAAATCATAATCTATGATTTCTAGAAACGCTAATGTTTTATGACTGGCTGAATGAGACTTCCAGCATATATCCCCATATTAAAAGCCCCCATTACAACACAATATTTATTTTTGTACATTTCAGACAGATGCTTAAGGAGTAACTTATCCTATTGTCTGGTTTGATTCTGTGGTCTGTGACAGACTTCCACCATTAACCCCGCCTGGGCTGTGTTAGTTAGCACATTGATCCATATGCATTCAAGATCCTGTGCTTCGAGAGTTTTGCTAACACTAAAACAGATAATGGTGTCAAATGTTGCTACTCCTTCCCCCTTCCCACACATCATTTTGAACCACTCTATCTTTCCTGAACAGGTTGTAACCAGTGATTTTAACATTCCAACCAAGGAATTGACCCACTAAGTTTCAATAATGCCAATTATATCAAATTCTTCTCATCGCTACGAATTTCCAATTCCTCTTGCTAGTCACCTACACTCGTAGCATTGGTATATAAGCATCTGAAAAATGTCTTCTCTTCACATTCTTTGACATTTTGAGTTTGTACAACATTTGTCCTTTTAGCACCCTTCTTTGCATCACTAGTTTAATGCCCTCTTCACTCCTCCAGCTAGTCTTCAACCAAGAAGACTAGCTCCCCTATCTGTGCGATGAAGACTGTCCTGTTCATACAGCCCATTCTCTCACTGGAATGTGGCTCGGTATTCCACAAAATCAAACCCTTCAGCTTTACACCAGACGTTATAGCCAGTATATGCTGGTGTGAGATCAGAATCTGGTCTTTATGTTTGCTAGCTAAATGTGATTATTAATGCTTAAAGCATGTACCTCCAACATTGCTCATATTTTAATTATTTCTAATTAATATATGCTATCATATTTACTGAATAATTCATGTTTTAAAAATGGAAAGACAGGCACATGTTTATGTCAATCTGTGTATGTATTTCACTGACATGCAAAAAACAAACAAATACGCAGGCCTGGTTCTACTCTTAAATTAGTTCTTTCTTTGATTTCAGTGGAGTAATCTTCATTTATGCTGGTGTAAGAGAGATCAGAATCTAGCTCTACTGTTCCTTTATTTGAGAAAAGAACCTGGTATATGAGAAGGCAGGCATGAATCAACAGCTCTTAGAAGCATGAAAATTTGGCAGCACTAAGTATTTGTATTTCCTTTTTATTGCAGCAAAGAGAACTTTACAGAAATCACTGAGGGATGTGTCTCATGTCCTAAGATCTCGATGAATTCTTATCCAGAAACTCCAGAGAGATCATACTGCAGGTTAACACTCTGGCCAGATCATCCCTTATGTGGGGGAAAAATATAGGTGACAGGGAGCTACATAGTACCACTAAATTTCAACTGACTCATTCCCTGCGGTAGGAGGTGAGGGACAGGATATGAAGTCCTCGGGACCAATGACTAGGTTTTGAATCAGATGCTCTCCACCCTTCCTACACCTTGTGGTTCCCCCAATTTCTACCCCGAGTCCTGACAGAGCCTCCCATCTGGTTAATACCTCTGGAACCTTTCTCTGGGGAGGGGAAGTTTCAACTTTACGGAGAAGGAAAATGTCTAAGTTTAATGCTGATGCTTGGTGTGGGGATAAGCCTGTGCAGAGAGGCAATGATCTATTTAATCTAGCTATGTACCCACCTACCTACCTACCTGTCTAATTCACGGATCTGGCTCAGGCCCCAGATTTTTATGAGGAGGACGAAGACCCTTTGTATATAGTTTTAGCTCTGCCTGCTAGTGAGGGAGGAATTGCTGCCTTCACTGCACAGTCCCAATCTTACTCACCCTTCATGAATGCTCACCCACAGGAGCTTGGTGGGAATGGAGCTGGATAGAGGTTATAAGGTGAGACAGTGCACACAACGTGCTACACTCAGCAACAGCAGCATCCTCTACAGAGATCGGCTTTACCTTACAGCAAGATTGTGCATGGAATCTGCCTCAAAGAAATTTCTCTCACCAGATGAAACAGCCCCAGGAAACTCTGAAAGATCAGTTTCACAGATCTTTCCTCCCTCTACAACTCCCATGATTTTTGCTGTGTGTGGGAACTATTTGCCCCCAGTGGATATACTGCTTGACAGTACTGAGGTTGATGTTGCTATCTTCTAAATTACTAAGTAACGACACACATGCTATCAAACTATTCCTCTGGCATGGAGAGAGTTATTTTGATCATATCAGTACTACTTAGCAAATTGCCATTTGCATAAGAAATATCCATTGAACACCATATGCAAGTATGTGGCAGAGTAGGAGGAAATTTTATTAATTTGATTAAAAAAACCCCTAACTCAAATAACAGTTTAACCATAGTGGATTTGGAAAGCATGCTAGGAATGAGATAGCTGCTGCATTTGTGACAGCCTTTGAAAGGAGAGATTATTATTAACTAATAATACTGTCATAAGGAGCACTGGAGATTATGTACAATTGCCATCCGGAATGAAGGTAACACAATTATCCTCTGCTGCATTGCGAACAGGTGATGTGGACACAACTGCCATTCAGACAAAATGACATCCTGATTGTTGTTGACCAGTCTAATGAAGAAGAACAAAATAATGCTAACAGCACACAAGTACCTCCTGGGTTGGCTGGTGTAAGAATGACTCAGGGAAAGGCAATTCAACGTATCATTGCCCATCGACAAGAGGGCAGAGTGACCAAATAAAAGTTTAAAAATGAAGAGCATTGTTTCAATAGAAAAAAACAATTTGGTAACTTTGAAAAGTTAGGAATGATTCTCTCTCTTCCTTAGGTCAGGCCACCCCTGAAGGGTTCCATTTGTACAGTTCAGGGTTTGTCTCAAGCATCCACAGGATGAAATACTGGATCCATTTAAGTTTTATACCTACCAAACTCCCTCCCTCCCTACAGAACAGTGGGTACAACGGTTTTCAGTAGTCTATAGAGAATAAGCCATGTTATTCCCACCCAGTTAATTAAGTTACAAAATCATTATCAAGTACATTAAAACATAGAGATAAACAAGAAACAGAGGAGCTGATTTTTTTCATGTTTGTATGGGGCACAAAAGAATAATTTAAGAATTATACTTGTTTACTTAAAAGTAAGCAGAGATTTAAGACTGATTTTGACTAAGTCTCAGTTTTTATATTCTGTAAAAACATCCATACGTGTGGACACAGAAATCATATATCTTGTAGACTATTGGATAAAGGAGAGAGAAACTCTATTTTGCTTTTGGAGTTGAAAAAAAATACATTGAGCTTTTAGAAGGTACAGTTCAGAAAAGTGCAAAATAATTAATCATGTTATGCCTCAATAAAGGATTAAACAATTTAATCAGGTTTCAAATGAGTTGGCATATGCAAATCTTTGGAAAACTCTTTTAAGCAGATTTCTGACCCTAATTTTCTCTCTGCAATGAATTTTTAAAAAAGAAAGAATAGATTTCAGTGGGACTAGATAATTTAGAGTGTTGGAAATGAGACACTGAGCTTTTCACCTCTAGGTAATCAGTTCAAATGCAGATCAGACAGGTAATGACAATTTTTTTACCTGCTGCCAGCTATTCTGTGGCCTCTTAAAATTAATTGGTGATCTTAGTGTAGCTCCTCAGTGAACAGGTGTTCTCATTTTATGAATCCCAATAAGCATTAATTTTTAT
The DNA here is from genome assembly GCF_009764565.3 of Dermochelys coriacea. Classification (NCBI taxonomy): domain Eukaryota; kingdom Metazoa; phylum Chordata; order Testudines; family Dermochelyidae; genus Dermochelys; species Dermochelys coriacea. The sequence continues at coordinate 75,141,592 of NC_050073.1, forward strand.
CCCTATTTACAGTCTCTGAGATGCCGGGACTCCATGTGGAGGAGACTCAACTGTCCTCTAAATCCAGAGTGATACATCTGAGGCATATTGCCCGGATTATGTAGGGTATATGATTGAAATCTTAAACAGAATTTGAATTTTCGTAAAGCTTTCAGTTCAACTCTAACATCATGTTAGCATCTCACTGGAGAAATACCTGAATTGGAGAGATGACTGATCCAATGTCTGTTGATGTCAATAGAAAAAGAGTTGATGCAGGGGATTAAACTCACATGAATTATGGTCACACTGAAAACAAGCAAAAAATCCACTATAGTGCTCATTTACTACAGTGATGGCAGCCATATAAGTACCAAGATAGATCTGGTCCTACAGTGGTCAACAGCACAACTTCCATCATAGCAAAGCTGTCCTGGCTCCTGCAATAGGCTGATTTATTTCAGGGCAAATCTCCTGGATCCCAGGGTGAGGATAACAGGGTCTAGAACAGTGGTTTCAAACTTTTTTCTGGGGAGCCAGTTGAAAAAAATAGTTGATGCTCACGACCCAGTGGAGCTGGGGATGAGGAGTTTGGGGCATGGGAGGGGCTGAGAGCTGGCGCAGAGGGTTGGGGTGCAGGAGGGTGTCAGGGCTCTGGGCTGGGGGTGCAGGGTCTGGGTGAGATGAGGGATTTGGGATGCAGGAAGGGGTTCCAGATTTGGGGGGGCTCAGGGCTGGGGCAAGGGATTGGAGTGCAGGAGGGGGTCAGGGCTCTGGGCTGGGGGTGCAGGGTCTGGGTGAGATGAGGGATTTGGGGTGCAGGAAGGGGTTCCATGTTTGGGGGGGCTCAGGGCTGGGGAAGGGGATTGGTGCGTGGACTTATCTCCAGCGGTTCCCAGTCAGCGGCAGAGCCAGGGTGCACCGCAGACCGCGATACTCCCCAGAAGTGGCCAGCAGCAGGTCTGATTCCTTGGAGGAGGCGCGCGACTCTCACCCGCAGGTAACCCCCCCCAGTTTCCATTGTCCAGTTGCCAGCCAATGGGAGTGCAGAGCTGGTGCTCATGGCAGAGGCAGCATGTGGAGCCTTGTGCCCCCCCTACCTGGAAGCCAGACCCGCTGCTGGCTGCTTCCAGGGCACAGTGTGGTGTCAGAAAAGGTAGGCACTAGCCTGCCTTAGCTGGGCAGCACAGTCGACGGGACTTTTAATGTCCCAGTTGGCGGTGCTGACCAGAGCAAGGTGACCCAGTGCCTTCGTGCCATGACCCAGTAGTGGGTCACGACCCACTGTTTGAAAAACACTGGTCTAGAATGTGGTGGTTTATCCTCCTGTAACTCTTGCAAACCAAAGATCTATCAACACAGTATGGAAGAACACATGCCATTGCAAGGAAGGAAATATAACAGGTCTATATTTTAAAAGTCCTTATCACTTACACCACAGACTTAACCACCCATCCCCAAATAAACTGTTTCTCTATAAATAAAATAGATGGAAAATATTTAATTAGATTCATCACAGATGGCAGCTAGCAGGAAATCTCCCTTCTACAAGGTTTCTGGATCCCAAACTAGAGAAAGGGAACCAAAAACCTAGAGCACACTTCCTGGTGCTTGGTAAATTAATCCCCACCCCCACCCCATCTCCTCCCAGCAAATGAACTCTGCATATTGGCACAATATAGTAACACCATTTTCTTCAGTGGATTTGGTTTACTGAAGTAGGAACATTAACAAAATGTTAAATTAGTACTTTACTTTATTTAATCGCAAATTTGCCTTATTTGGAGATCAGTGAATAAATTTTATACAAACAGAGCAAGTAACAGTGAAGATGCCATATGAACATTGGTATTTTGAAAACCTGAAAAAGGAAATGTTTAAATTTCTAATATCTGATTCTCATCTTATATTAAAACACAATTTGAAATAATATTGGTGCCAACTCACTCTCTCATCTACATATCTAGCATGTCCATACCATTTATATTCTTGCTTAGTTTGAAACTGTGGCTGCCATTTTGACCTACACTGACATTTCAAAGGTTGAAAAATAATTAGTGAAATAAAAAGACTCATAATTACTTTCTAGCACCCTCCTACCCACAGTCTTTTCTTGTCCAGGCAGAATACTCCCTACCCCACCATTTTTTATAACTGAGCACAAAAATAAAATATACAGACATTTCTTAATTTAATTATTTAATCTGAATGTTAGTAGACAAGCTTGCATCTAACTGAATTGAATTCTTACCTGTAATTACTACTTACCTAGAACTCAATCATATAATTGTCTTACAACACATAAGGAAAACAAGAGAAGACACCTTTGGAGGAGAAGACACCTATGCCTACAAACACCTCCATAGATTCATAGATTCATAGATACTAAGGTCAGAAGGGACCACTCGGACTAGATGATCAGAGTGGTCCCTTCTGACCTTAGTATCTATGAATCTATGGAGGTGTTTGTAGGCATACAATATTTATGGTAAATTTCAAGTGAATTGAATCCAATATTCAGATTTCCAGCACATGGAAGTTTCACATTAGGATGAAACTTTAATGAGGTAAACAGATTTTTCTCCTTTCTCTTTCAATGGTTTTATATAATGTAAGGTAGATTGAAGGGAAGCAGGATTAATTAAGTCTGTTTTACAAAAGTATTTCATAATGTAAATAATATACATTGTTTATTTCCAGATCTTTTCTTAGTCATATAGTTGTCATATTAATTTGTCATCTTTCCGTTTTATTTATTCAAAGTAATAATTTAATCACAGAGTGTGTTGTTTTTCCCCTCTTATATGTCTATGTTTCGAGAACCTATGCCACATTAGAGCTAGGTTTTCCTGTCTTATAAAAAATTTTGAGATTTTGAAAAAAATTCCCTTCCCAAATCTAGACAAAATCTTGAAAATTTTTGCAAACCAAAAATATGAAAAATGTCACAGCGGGTCAATCAAAACATCTCATTTTGATAATTTCTAAACATTTTGTTTTGATTTTGACCTTTTTTTAACACTTTTTACTATAAATTATCTTTCTTTTTAGGCAAATAATCATTTTGAACCTCCACAAATTTAGAAAATGGCAAAATGGGACATTTCAAAAATTTTGCAACATTTTTCAAAATCTAGTTATTCCTGCAAAGTTTTGATTTTTATGAATCAGCATTTTCTAATGGAAAAAAACATTTTGTGAAAATTTCCACAACCATTTCTATTCCATATGTTTATTAGAAATACACTTAAATTTATGTTTTCTCTCAAGTTACTTTTGAATAGTTATAATTTCTAGAAAACTTTTCATGTCACTCAGTGTTGCAAACTCTTGTGAGTCTTGAATTTGTGTTTTATTTTGATACCCAGCTCCTGGAGACAAGTGATTATCTGAGAATTTCAGCTTTCCTTAAAAAATAATTAAAAAAAGTGGTTCTAACCTTTACTATTGAGGATAAAAAGTTGACAATGTGATGTGAATGAGCCCTACATCCTCAAAACCCAGAAGGAAAATACAAAATGTGATGGGTTGTACCCCCCCCCAGCCCCAGGCTGCCACCTGATGTACTGGGTTACCACTGAGCCCACTGGTTCCACCCTGTGTACACTTCCCTGCTGAGCCAGACCCTCCAGCCTCCTCCAGCACACACACAGTTAGTGTCGCACCCAGTTGCAGAAAGACACAGACACGTGGGAAGACTCAGCTCAGGAATTTCCCAGCACTCGAGTGCACACCCCCTCTGGACTGTAAACCCAAAATTGCATTATCATTCACTGCACAGAAATCTGTTCAGCGTAAGCTCATGAAATCTGCCCCCTCCCTCAATGTGAAGGAAGATGTGTACATCTTCCCCCTGCACCCCAGTTATGAATGCCAAAAACTGATTTCAGAATAAACAAAAGCAAGTTTATTAACTACACAAGATAAATTGTAAGTGATTATAAGGGATAGCAAACAGATCAAAACAGATTACTTTAGTAAATAAACAAAAACAGAAAACTGAGCTTTACACACTAGATAGATAGGATATAAATTAGTAAATTCTCACCCTGAGTGATAAACAAGCAGATTCTTAAGGCACAAGTTGCCTTGGCTTTCCCAAGTTTTCATACATAGGACTAAAGATCCTTTTAGCCTGGGACCATCACTCCCCACAGTTCAGTCCTTGCCCCTCAGATGTTCCCAGGTGTATTCTTGGAGGGAGAGTGAGGTCCCCTCATGATGTCATTGTCCCTCTTTTATATCTTCTTCCCACTTGCTGGAAAGCTCTTTTGCTGTGACCTGGGTTGAGCAGTTCCCATTTTGTAGTGCTATCCCTGAGAGATTTCTATTGTACACAGTTCCTGGGGTAATCCTGGTGCTTATGTGCATTTCCACAATAAGCCATTAACATTGTTTGGCCTTACTAGAGTACCTGAAAGGCTGCTTGTGGGTGTTTTCAACCTCACACCATGTTTCAGTAACACATACATAGCTAAACTTCATAACTTCACATACGATGGTAGCACATACAATCCAATCAGATAATAAAGTCTAGCAGATCAAGACTTTCAGAATGATACCTCACAAGACGTACTTTGTACAAAACATATCCTAATTACATGACAGTGGTGAATATTGGGGTGTCAGGGTGTCACACAAAGTACCCACCTTTTATTATTTTTTTAAAATCTCATGATTTGGGGGGATCCTGACTGATGTTTGAATGTTTGCAGTGGGCCATGCTGTGCCACTTGTGATGCTAGTGTTTAAGGCTATGTGTACACTATGAACTAGGGTTGTGATTCCCATGCTCGTGTACACATACTTGCACTAGCTCAAAGAGAGCTAGAGTGAGTCTAATTAGCAGTATAATTGCAGTAGCACTGGCAGTGGAGGCAGGGCTGAGCTGTGCCAAGTACACACCTACAGGTTTTAGGCAGGTTTGTAGACAACATGGCTCACCCATACCTCTGCTGCCGCTACCTGTGCTACAACAGCCACACTGCTATTTGTATTCATGGTAGGTGGATGAGAGCTAGTACGAGTATCTGTACATGAGCAGGGGAAATCACACCCATAGCTCATAGTGTACACATATCATAAGAACTGTATGTTTACCTATTCTCTTTGTTTCCACTAACACATTGGATTCTGATAACAACAGCTTTCCATCATTGCCAATCTGGACCAAATTCAAATGACTATATATGGTGACCTAGAGGTGAAGTGTTCTTTCTCCCATTATCAATCCCTCTAAACTTTGGATTTTAGGATTTAAGAAAAACAGAAGGAGGCTAAAATAATAAAGTGTTTATTAAACTGTGCATGAAGATGATTTAAACCACGAATTAGATTGTATTTTATAAAACATATCAGCTATTTCTAGAATCATAACTTTTTGTTTAGTATTTTTGCATAATTATAGGAAAGGATTAACTAATCAATGATGGAGAATTCTTGATTTTAGGATTTTGTTGTTGTCATTCTGTAGATTTCAAGTACTGTTAACAGAAATGACATATTTATTTAAAATGTATAGGGGTGTATATTTATTTTGTACCAACAAAATTTTTATTATAGCTAGAATATATTCTTATAATATCTGGGTAGATATGGAAAGGACCCTCTAAGACATCTTGAAATGAAAGATTGTTTCTTGGTTTGTAAGTGTTAGCTACCCAGCTGCTGTTGCTTCTGTCAGAGCACATCTGTTTGAGGATATGTTGGGGAGAGAGAAAAATCAATTGAAGATGGGATTTTTGTCTCATAGGAAAGTGAGATGAGACTGTAGTGGAGTTAGACTTTCGCATGACTGGAGATCAAATGCTATGTGGTAGGGTGTATATCCCTGGGCTGGCCACCTCCACCACCAAACTGTGTGTATATGGGAGACAGCAGGCTTATTGGAACAGGGAGTGGATGATGAGAGGGAACGAACTGGTAGAGCCTCGATTCTGCCTCTGCAAGACAGCACAGAGGGGAAAATTCCCGCTAATGATACAGGGACTTCTCTCCTAGTTTGGGCAGGCGGAGAAACCAGGGAGGCAATAATGTATGTCAGAGTCAGAATTCCTTTCCTGCTCTGCTCCTAGAGCTGTGTGCTGCTCCTTGTCATAGTCTGAGATGTTGCTCCTAATCTATTCCCAAAACCACAAACTAAAATCCCAAATGTTGACAGTAGATCTAACAGTTGTTTGGTACCTACATAGTGATTATCTATACAATCAAAGGTCTCACATGTATATTTCAGAATGAATTACGATGTTGATAAACATTCACATAATGTATACTTAATTACTAGTTAATATCAATGCTATTAGGGATTTTCTTCCTAGATTCTTTCTTTATTGAGTAGAGAAGGTAATGAATAGAAATTACTGTCCCTCTGTATTAGGATCAGTTGAATTCAGGAATAAATAAATATTCACCAAATTACTTTCTTTGAATTAGGGTGATTTAGACCATCTATTCCATTACAGGTACCATGAATTAGGACAGGTAATTGACATTTCAGCAAGTGGCCTTTGTCAAAGAGATACAATTTCTTTTTTATGGAATAGGAAGTTTCAAATGGGTTATCTGTAGGAGGACACCTCAGTGAATAGTAATTTTATTACAAAATGTTCAACCTTATATACAATTTGTGCCACTGAAGCCAACTTGATTTTGAATCTTATGAAACCCAATTTGTCAAATTCAATAAATACATAAATAAGCTCACTCTCCCTCCTAAAAAAAAAAAAAAAAAAAAAAAAAGAAGCACAGAGGAGAAACAACTCTCTTGCAAAACCTCTAACTTTGTCTCTAAGATTAAAAAAAACAACAGATGGTCTTTAAATGTCTTAGTGACATTAATTTGGTCTCTTTGTTGTGTTGAATCTTAGTGAAGTAAATAAGAAAGGTTGGTCTAATAATTGGATTTTTTTCTTTGATGTGGTTTAATTCTGTACAGTATAAGTCTAAGTGATTAAATTTGAGTCATTGCTGTTTTTTTTCTTCTTCTTTAGTAGTGCTATTCAAAACTGTCTAACCAAACTCAAAACCAGAGGAAATCTGTTATCATTTATGTTTCATTGTGGAAACCAGAGTCATGGCTGGTTGACCAAAACTAGGGGAAAATTCTGTGTTGTGTTTTGAGTTAACTTCATCATATTTTAGGTACTGAGGAGATTTTTTTTTTATGGTTTTGATTAAAATCATGGCAAACTTCAGTAGTTTTCTCTAGTTTTAGGTTATAGCTTTGTGATATAGCCAGGTTAGCTGAGATTTGGGGCTTAGATGAACTTGAAACTTAAAGATGAACTCAAAGATCAGCTAAAACCAGTTATAATGGCAACATTTACATCTTTGACACACTATATAATCATTAATTGATTAATTTAATCTTCTCAACATCCTCTGAGGTAGGAAAGTGGACAAAGTGGGCCAAATTCAGACCTGCTTCAATTCCATTGAATTCAAAGGTTGTAGGGTCAATTTGGCACAGAATTTAAATGACTTACAAAAGGCCACATTCTGAGCTTGTAGTTCCATACTTAGGTCATTAGACCATATTGCATTTGTCAAAGCCAACATACAAGTTGCATGAAATTGATGCAAGTCAAACATGATTTTTTTTTGCCAAATTGACTAGATTTTAGCAACCTGAAAAAAACTTTTCTTTTATCCTTCAGGACTATTATAACAACTGCAATTCTTGAAGATTCAAACCTGCTAAAAATATGGATGCATGATTTAGTGGCCTGCCAAGTTCTGTGCACTTTTTGGAAATGAAGACTTGTTACTAGTACACTACTGTAACTCTATTTATCAGCAGCAGACATTCAAAGTGCTTTAGGTGTCTAAACCTAAAGACACCATATAAATGTATTGAGTTAGGTAAAGATCAAAGTTTTCATCAATATGGTGTTCTAGCTGTAAATGGTTTCTTTAGAGAGATTAGATGAGGAAGACAAATGAATGCCTTGTCATTCTTATCATTCCTGGGTGTAGCACTTTGTATCTGAAGAGAATCAATGTTAATAAATACATGCTGCCTGCATCTTTCCATCTAACCTATAGATGAATGCAATGCTTTAATCCACAATTCCTGTCTGATTGTATCAGCATTAATTAACACCCAATTAAAAGCAAAAGATAATATGTGCCATTTTAATCTTTAATTCTGAATTGTATGCTAAATAATGTTTAAGGCAATGTGTGTTCTTGCTTTGACTCTTGTGAGCATAAATCTAGGCATGAAATAACACACGGTATAGTCCTGGGCTATTTTCTTTTCTTATGGGAACCTCTGAGATTCCACACCCACATTTTCTTTCCTCCGAGTCAAGTGCTCCAGGGCACATACATCCAATCTTCTTCCAGAGAAAGTCGAATCACCTATCAATACTGCTTACCTCTTTGGCCAGAGTGGGTCAGTAGGGAGATCTAAAAAACACCCCATTTCATTCCCACTCCAATCTCAAATTCCAAGTGTTCTGCTTATGTTTCACGCAGCTTCAGCCAGTCAGGACAGGGGACTGAACTAGGAACCAAACTCAGATGTCTACATTTCAGCACTTTTGCTGCCATTATAACCATGAGGCCAAGTGCTTTTCTAAAAGAAAATATGCTATGTGTCTATCTTTGAAAACTAATATAGTAAGTGTCTCACGTCATTTAAATCTCCATTTAAGAGGCTGTTGAATTATGTACATTGATCACCCATATGCCTAAAGCAGAAGACTATTTCTATGTAGAAAGGGAGGGTAAAATTAAAATTTGATAGTGAGGGAGAGAGTAAAGCAATTCCCTACTTCGGCTGTCTTCTGAGGAGCTACTATATGACCTTTGTTCTGAGAAAATTAAAATACTCACTGTGAGAACCTCCCTCATCTGACTTTAATTTTATGAAAACTCAAATGAGTCAAGATTAAGGGGTCAATTGTACAGGTAAATCCTTAATCCAAAATTCTACCCCCACTTATAATGCAATATTTCATGCAATCCCACTCATGCTGAGTCCTGTCACAGCTTTTATTTAACATCTATGTGTGTGGTTACTAGAGGACGTGGTGAGATGTCATAATTATGATGCCAGCAATAAGCCAATGATACACATTTCATGGACTACAAGCCGTCAGGAACAGTATCCCCGATACTGTCACGGCTAACCTGGTGGCAGAACTTTGTGACTTTGTCCTGACCCATAACTATTTCACATTTGGTGACAATGTATACCTTCAAATCAGCGGCACTGCGATGAGTACCCGCATGGCCCCACAGTATGCCAACATTTTTATGGCTGACTTAGAACAACGCTTCCTCAGCTCTCGTCCCCTAATGCCCCTACTCTACTTGCGCTACATTGATGACATCTTCATCATCTGGACCCATGGAAAAGAAGCTCTTGAGGAATTCCACCATGATTTCAACAATTTCCATCCCACCATCAACCTCAGCCTGGACCAGTCCACACAAGAGATCCACTTCCTGGACACTACGGTGCTAATAAGCGATGGTCACATAAACACCACCCTATATCGGAAACCTACTGACCGCTATTCCTACCTACATGCCTCTAGCTTTCATCCAGATCATACCACTCGATCCATTGTCTACAGCCAAGCGCTACGATATAACCGCATTTGCTCCAACCCCTCAGACAGAGACAAACACCTACAAGATCTCTATCGTGCATTCCTACAACTACAGTACCCACCTGCTGAAGTGAAGAAACAGATTGACAGAGCCAGAAGAGTACCCAGAAGTCACCTACTACAGGACAGGCCCAACAAAGAAAACAACAGAACGCCACTAGCCATCACCTTCAGCCCCCAACTAAAACCCCTCCAACGCATCATCAAGGATCTACAACCTATCCTGAAGGACGAGCCATCGCTCTCTCAGATCTTGGGAGACAGACCAGTCCTTGCTTACAGACAGCCCCCCAATCTGAAGCAAATACTCACCAGCAACCACACACCACACAACAGAACCACTAACCCAGGAACCTATCCTTGCAACAAAGCCCGTTGCCAACTCTGTCCACATATCTATTCAGGGGATACCATCATAGGGCCTAATCACATCAGCCACACTATCTGAGGCTCGTTCACCTGCGCATCTACCAATGTGCTATATGCCATCATGTGCCAGCAATGCCCCTCTGCCATGTACATTGGCCAAACTGGACAGTCTCTACGTAAAAGAATGAATGGACACAAATTAGACGTCAAGAATTATAACATTCAAAAACCAGTTGGAGAACACTTCAATCTCCCTGGTCACTCGATCACAGACCTAAGAGTGGCTATCCTTCAAGAAAAAAGCTTCAAAAACAGACTCCAACGAGAGACTGCTGAATTGGAATTAATTTGCAAACTGGATACAATTAACTTAGGCTTGAATAGAGACTGGGAATGGATGAGTCATTACACAAAGTAAACTATTTCCCCATGGTATTTCTCCCTCCCACCCCACCCCCCACTGTTCCTCTGATATTCTTGTTAACTGCTGGAATTAGCCTACCTGCTTGTCACCATGAAAGGTTTTCCTCCTTCCCCCCCTGCTGTTGGTGATGGCTTATCTTAAGTGATCACTCTCCTTACAGTGTGTATGATAAACCCATTGTTTCATGTTCTCTGTGTGTGTGTATATAAATTTCTCCTCTGTTTTTTCCACCAAATGCATCCGATGAAGTGAGCTGTAGCTCACGAAAGCTTATGCTCTAATAAATTTGTTAGTCTCTAAGGTGCCACAAGTACTCCTTTTCTTTTTGCGAATACAGACTAACACGGCTGCTACTCTGAAACATTTCATGCAGTATATGCAGCATTGTCTCCCAGATGTCTCAATGCATGGAGGAAATTGAAACCTAGATAAAGAACATGTGCCCCAAAAGTGAACCTATGAAAGGCTGAAGTGATGTTAGCTGGAAGAGGGAAATGCTTCCTGAAGCTGACAAGCTCCACTATCTCGTCACCAATTGAAGCACCTGCTCTTTGATAGTTAAAACAGTTTTCAGACCTGGAATCATGCTGGACTTACGACACTGGATACTCAAATAGCAGCAGTCAACATCTCCCATCACTGGCTATGAGAAGATTACTTTCACTCCCCTCGGACGAGGTCTTGGTCATAACCGTTGTTGAGTTTGTTACCCCTAGGCTGGACTACAGTTATGGTAGCTGCACAGTGCAACAGCTTGTCACTCAAATGTGATGAGACAAAGACAGCAAGCACATCATACCAGTGCTGGTACTGATACACAAGGCAGAATGGTGTAGGGCCATTGTAATGGGCCACGTTTTCCCCTGAGACCCAGCTGAGCAGCTACAGTTATCTAGTACATTCCAGCTGCCAAAACCCAGGTATACACTCAAGGACTCTAGAGGAAGAGACGTCTTCATACCAGATATAAAGCTTTGAAACAACCTCCCAGATTAAAGCAGGAAAGACCCTTCCCTTCCCTTCTATACATCATGCTGTAAAACATACTCTCTACCCTCTAGGACTGAACTCTTGGATTCACTGAAATCAATGGCAAAACTCCCACTGACTCCAAGCGAGCCAAGATTCTACCTTAGGTAGTTTACACAATCTTCATCATCATAGTTTCTGAATCAAGAAAGTGTTCCCCAAAGAACCAGATATGAAGTAAACCTAACAGGGTGCTCTAAAGTGGAAACTAGAGATTAACCAAAGAGCAGGATGGAGAATCGCCTCTCTTCCTCAGCAGATCCCACTACTTTCTATAACTCTCATGTAAAGTGTTCATCACTGTTGTAATCCAGATACTGTAGAAATGTCTATAGATTTAAAACCTGATTGTGATGCACTCTGTAGTTTACAGAGGATCTTTCATAATTCATGTATTTAATGAAACAGGTCACATAACAGATAAATGCCCTGGAGATAGCTGAGAATCATAACATAACAAAGATTCTGTTTGTTGTCTGAGTGGGTAAAAACCCACATTTGATATATTCGGGTAGTGACCTTTTGTACTCTTTGTCCTGCATTCTAACACTGTCAGCGTGGTTGATATCCATGCCCCAAGTGTGGCAATTTTCTGAATCTTAGCCATTCTAAGCATATGCAGTTGTTTTCCTCATTGATGAGCTGAAAACTCACCCAGAGGGCAGTGGAAAAGAAGAATCATCTTGCATTTCACAGTCTAATCCAGTTGATCCAGTCGCTGACTTTATTAGGGAACAGGGAAGCAAGCACATACTCTTTTTAGTATTAGCCTTTTCAGTGATATTGAAGCAACATTGTGCATATTTTAAAGACATTAATTAGTTGGTATAATTAAATATGCAACCAAGAAAGGAATGAGTGTATTAAAACTTGAAAGAATATGTATACATTACCTTTAGGTTTGTTTTTACTAAGACATAATTTATTTGCTAAAAAGCAGTCCTGCCTGCATGTGCAAAACTATTTATACAAATGCACAAATACCTATCTATGGTTATATATGCTATTACCTTAATACACAAATTAGGTATATGCATAAACAAATGGCCATTTGGATACTTGCATGAGCTGCCAGTTTGGATTGCAAATACCCAATAAACACATGCTACTTTGATTATAGTATTCTTAAGTGTAGGGACATGATTGCACATATATTTTGTTTCTCCAAAAAGGTCTCTGTCATTCTGAAAATTTGATCCTAGATGTTTAAGTCTTTCCTTACTGGAAGGTCACTGGGTTATTGAACACTGTATCTTTTTTAAAATAGCAGTAAAATGATTGCAATTCTCCTGGTTGTTGCATAAAGTCATTCTTATATCTGACTTTTAATATATACATTTATTCAGTGTGAAAGCCCTTCGCTACATCATAGGGAAGCTATGCCAAAATAAAAGGAAAATACACATTACTGGCAGCAAGGACAGACACAACTTTTTGTAAATGGTGGCTGAAAATGAATAGGGCAGGCCAGGGGCAAGTGAAAGTGTAGGCAGTTAGGAGCTGTTGTCCAAAATGAGGGATGGTTAAAGATTTCAAGAGCAATTTAGAAATTAAAGTTCCCTTGAGAGTTACAGATTAAAAACTGCATATGAAGAGAGGGGGACAGAGAAAGGCTATTGAGAAATCTGATGGAACAATGGGCAAAGGAGGGCGCATAAAAAGGTACCGTGTAAGAGTTTTGTAACAAAACTCATCTGGTTTAGGATTTCATTTGAAATTCATCCCAGGTTCAAGGTTTACAAACTTTTATAGGGAATATTTCTGCAGGTCTCTTTAGGGCGTCATGTCAAAACCATATGAAACTTTCCATTTTGCAGAGAGTCAACATAAAACTGGAAGAAACTCAGCTGTTTCAGTGGAATTTTACATTAATTTCTTGTTTCAGAGTAGTAGCCGTGTTAGTCTGTATCCACAAAAAGAAAAGGAGTACTTGTGGCACCTTAGAGACTAACAAATTTATTTGAGCATAAGCTTTTGTGAGCTACAACTCACTTCATCAGATCCATGTGATGGAAAATACAGTGGGGAGATTTTATATACACAGAGAACATGAAACGATGGGTGTTACCATACACACTGTAACAAGATCACTGATCACTCTTGTTACAGTGTGAATGTTAACACCCATTGTTTCATGTTCTCTGTGTATATAAAATCTCCCCACTGTATTTTCCATTGCATGCATCCGATGAAGTGAGCTGTAGCTCACAAAAGCTTATGCTTTAATTTATGTGAACCTAAGACACAAAATGAAACTCAGGGTTTTGAACCACAAAAACTGAAACCACATAAAATGTTCCAAACATTTCCCTGTGAATAGAAATCACTGATTTTTCCACCATTATAATCAGAAATGTCTATAAAAGAATATCAGAAGTTTAAAAAAAAATTTCCAGCTTCTGACATGCAAACACTCAATGTCATTTTAAAATATACAGTCTATGTTGACTTTTCCTCAGCTATTAATGTACTATGGTATTTTCAAACATGACTGATTTTTTCAGGAACGTTAATGAAAAACAACCAACAACACATACATAAAAATAAAATTGGAAGTTCTTCTGTAACCAATAGCAGGTTTTCTATGTAGACGTTAAAGACTAGATTCTCTTCTGTGCCAAGATGTGCTTAGCACAGGAGAAGTGAAGAATGGGAGTGTGAGGAAGGCTCTCTAATTCTCAAGCTGCTTCAGCCCTGACATAAATTAGAGTGCCCCTTAGGCTGCTCTAACTTATGATAACTGGGTATGATCCCTAATGGACTATAAGCAAGCTGATAATAATAATAGATGAGACCTTCACACACATACCCCCTTTCCTGGCCCTGTCAACCTTCGATGTCAGTGAGGGAAGGAGGAGTTTGGTGTATGAGCTGGCTCAACTGGCTTTACATCAGTTGAAAATTCCCCTCTACCAGAAATTCTCATTTGGCCAGATGTGCCTGAACAGATCAAAGGGAAATGAACTGAGGCTAAGAATCTTCCCTGAAGAATATTGCTTATGTGAAATTGGATTTCATTATATTAGAAGATGAGAAAATATGCCTCTGTTTTGTTAATATACTTCCACCAGGTAGGAGAGTATCACCTTCTTAACTAATCCTCTTTCAAAACAACCTTCCAGAAAGGCCATTAATAACATTTATTTTGCTGATTGCAAAAAAAGCCTCTACATATCGCTACTGGACCTATTTTTTTTTTTGACATCCATTCATGCTTCTTCTAATCTTTTGTGCTGAAGCTGAGAAAATAATCAAAGGAGACATTATCTTTGCTATTTATGATTTCAACACTGCTATTGTATTTGCCCCAATTTTCTTCATTTCGCTGTAAAATGCATGGATTTTAAGACAGGTAAAAACATTTCTTTTAATCTGATTTTTTTTAATGCTCTCCATCTTCATTTCTTTACTTGGTAATAGAACAGAGTGGTGGAAATGAGACAAGACTCTTTAAGATTTCATTTCACTCCAGTGTGGGTTCTGCCATTTACACCTTACCCTAAATCACCTAACAATTTTTCTTTGCTCTTCAAGTGCCCTTCCATATTATCAAATTGTATCCACTATGGCTTTCAAAGTTTTGTTGGAGTGCTAATATTTTACTGCAGTCCATTCTTGGGAGGAGGGAGATATTTTTGGGAAGAACGATATGTTTCTTTTACAATAAGTTGCTTTAATCATGCAAGAACAACAAAATAATAATATACAGTGGCTCTCAAATGACATATATTCTCTTATTTTTATTTCATGGTGTCTTCCCTTATTTGGTTACTACCAAGTGGCATTTAAAATGACTTTGATTTACTTCACGAATGTTCCCAATTCAAGGCTGGAAAACCACTAGATTCCCCAGAGCAAGCAATTCCTCTGGGGCAAGGCTAGTGAGAGAAGATAGGAGAATATAACTAGAATGCTTTGATCTCTGGAGCAGGTTCCAGAATTCAAAAGATTTGAAAGTGGCATACAGTTGACTTAGACACTCTTTTCCAAGCAATATCTCCTGAGCTGAGCCTCTCAGCTCAGTGTCAGGGCTCCTGTACTCCTATCAATCAAAGCTTTACTGCATTGTCGTTGTCTTCTCTGTTCAGGGCACTGATGTAGATTACAGATAGCCAGAGTTCTGGCCGCTACAATGTGAGGGATCAACGAAATAAACTGAATGGGCTAAAAAAAAATGTTGAGTGCTTTTTAACAGTTGTACCATAGATTGGATGGTATTTTGTGCCCTTAATATTGTCAAACAGTGTGACTCATCCGTTAGGTTTTTGATATTATTCCCTGAAAGGTCACCATCCCTCAAGCAATATAGATCAATTATACTATTTCTGTTCTATATTATTCCCACTTTACAAATGAATATCGTTCAGAAGGGTAGAGTGACTTCCCGAAGTCATATTTCTAGTCAGTGGCAGGGCTTGGAATAGAACTAGGAATAGAAATGGGTAATTTTTTTTCAGATGAATAGTTTATTTGCCGAAAAATGCAGTTTTTGATGATCAGAAACTATTCATGACTTTGAGCCAATTAGTTTTGTCCGGTAAAAAGTTTTTCCGGGCCAGCTGAGGTGGTCCATCCACCCTCATTAGAGACAAGGTGGGTGAGGTAATGCCTTTTATTGGATCAAGCTTGGAGACAAGCTTTCAAGCTTACACATTTCTTCTTCAGGATCTGAAGAAGAGCTTTGTGTAAGCTCTAACGCTTGTCTATCTCACCAACAGAATTCAGTCTAATAAAAGAATTACCCCTCTCACCTTATCTCTCTATTATCCTGGAACCAACATGGCTACAACAACACTGCATCCATCTATCCTTATAGTATTTAATCTAGTAATTGAAATGTGGGAGACCTAAATTGAACCCTACTCTGGAGTAGGAACTTGAATTCTAATTGCCTCTCTCCAGGTAAGCGTCCGAACCACCAGGCTATTCTGGGTTGGTTGCTTTTAATCTTTCCTACTGGTAGAGCCCTGCGTGGATACAAATTTATACCCGTGGATGTGGATATCCATGGATATAAATTGGTATCCGCAGAACTGCAGGGGTCTTCTGGAAATCACAGTGGTGAAAGGAGCAGAACATGGGGCCACTGCTTTCAGGAGCCATCGCCCCACACCGGCAACTCCTCCAGCCTGGCTGTACCATCCCAAGCTGCGCACCCATCCCTTCCACCCTTCCATGGGTATAAATTTTTATCCACGCAGGGCTCTACCTATTGGAGCTGTTCCACTTTGTATAAATAATTAAATATTCAGTGGAACAGATACTTGAACCCAACTCTCCTACAACCCAGGTGGGTGCCCTAACTATTGGGTTATAGATTCTCTCTCTCCCTAGCCCACTTAATATTTAATTATTTGTACACAATGGGGAACAGCTCCAAAAGGAAGGATTGAGAGAAACTACCCCAAAATAGTCAATAGGTTCAAGTGAGTTACTCAAGGTCACAGGAAGTCTCTGGCCAGGGTGGGAAATAAACCCAGATCTCCTAAGCTCCAGTCTAGTACCTTAAACACAAGGCCATACTTCCACTTTGAAGCAAAAGATGCCTAAAAATAACATCACATAAACATAAATAATTCTCAACTATTGCTCTATCATAACTAAGTCCCTGTTTTCCTTAAGAGATAATTAGCAGTTTTGCATTCTATAAAGGCTACTTATGCTTTTGCAGTTCTAGTTGGTATTCGTCAAAGTTTCTGAGGAAGAATGGATTTAGATAGCAACATGCTGCCAAGATTCCTTAAATTTAAAATAATGTCTCAACTTATTTTGTATGCACTTAGCTAGCAACTGAAATTGGTTAATTATTTTTCTGATTTCCTGGTAGTTTTTTGTTGTTCACATGTGCCATGCTGTGCACATTTTCTTTGGAAATGAGAAGGTTTTAAGCATTTATTTCAGAAATAATAAAAACTATGTGCAATAGATATTGCAAACATAAGTAAAGGATAAATTAAAGTTTAGGCTGGCCTCCCTTTACCTTGTCCCTAGAGACGTTCACACTCTGGTAGGAGAGGAGTTAAATCTATTATAACTCCAGTGACTTTGTGTTTGGCCTCGGTTTTTTAAATCATCCATTTTATTGAGTGAACAGCAATTTCTCATTTTCAGCAGAAAGAATACTGCTGACTTAAGAAAGTGGAAAGAGTGAAATGCATTCTTTCACAATCTATTGTTTGTTTGTTTGTAAATGAGACAATACTAGTGGGGAAAAAGAAACAGAGGTAAGCTCTATGCTCAGTTAAACCATCATAAATCTGGAACAACTCTATTGACTGCTCTCTCCACTGCACCATGGTAAACCTGGAATAACTCCACTGAAATGGAGCTATTCCAGATTTACCCTACTGTAACTGAGAGCAGATATGATCCTGTGTTTTCAAAAGTGTAGTCTGATTTACAAATAAACAACAACTGATTGTGAAAGAATACATTTGCCTTTCCTCTTCTTTGAGTCAGCAATATTATTCCTGCTGAAAAATGAGAAATGCTGTTCATTCAATAAAACTGATGGTATAAACAGTTGAAATCAAATATGTCTTGCATTGATGAAGGTGCATCAGCTTCAACAGTAGGATATAAACAAGATTAAAAGATCTCACGGTTTGCATGAGAGACCGATTTAGTACAGTGCTTTTTTTTTTTTTTTTAAGAAATTCTAATTTTGGAAAACAGGAGACACTGAAACAGTAAACCGCTCCCTGTCCATCAAAATAATCTAAGGCACAACAGATAAATAAAGGTTATAAAAATAAGAGGTCTCAGAATACTCTGTGTTCTGCAGAGAACCTTACTTATCAAATAACTGCTATTAGGACAAGACCTAATGACCTAGTTTGAATATATTACAATCAAACTTCTATGTTCTTCAAATTTCTCATGTCCTCATTTTTAAAAAGTGTTTACTGAATTTATACACTAAAGTTACAAATACTAAGTATTTTCATTAGTACTAAGCAGAGCTTTCAATAAACAAGACCAGCAGATTATATGCTGATATTGAGCATTGACAAAGAAATGGCATAATCAAATCAAGGATTTGTCTATAATTTTTCTATAAACTATAATAACCAAAGTACAGAACAACTAGTATCAGCTTCTAAATAAAGTTTAGAATCTGATAATAAAGTCTAAATAAAGTTCCCTGTTCAATTATTTATTTTATTGATATCCTGTTTGGATTAAAATAAGGGAAATAAAAAAGCCAGTTACACCAACATTTCACTACTTTGTGCTACTGTTTAAACCTCAAATTATCCAATGAGATGTCCCTCTGACTCTATGCTCCATCCCTTATCCGGGAGTGAAGTAGCTACCATACCAGCATAAGAGAGGGTGAATTGGGGGTGCATGAGAACCCAAGGCTCCTCCCATTCCCCACCCCTCCATGCCACCTGTGTGTGGGAGAAGGAAAGAGTAGAATATCTGACATGAAGCAGCAACTCCTTACTCCCAAAGTCCAAGTAGCCTGTGCAGAGGTGTAAGGGGCAGTTCTCCTTCCTCTACAGGACTATACAGTCCAGAGTACAGTGCAGCCTGAAGTAACTGTGACAAGGAAGGCATTGTAAACTATTTATGATGCAATTCACTGATTGCCATTTACTGATTTAATGGATTGGAAACTTGACTGGATGTGCAAGGTACTGGATGGCTTTACAATGAAAGGCGGAGTGCGTACAGAGGTAGGCTCTCCTCCCCTGGTGTGCTCTGCTGCTATGTATTTGGCCAACCACAGAGATACAATCAGTTGGCTTTTGCTTTCCATAATCATTTATTTAAACACTGTCCTGAGGTTTCTCAAGCCTCTTGCTCCATTTTTAGCAGAACCCAGCCTCCTTCCTTGTTGTCATATAGCATAGGAACTCTGTTTTTACCTTGCTGTGGGTCTGACTGATCACCTGTTTAAGTGGACAGGAAGGAATTTTTCCTATCAGGGCCAAATGGACTGAGGCTTAGTCCACCTACCTCATAGCATCATGGAGATACAGTTAGGTTAAGTAGGTGTAGGATTTAGGAATGTAATGTTGAGAATTGTGTTATTTTATTTATGTTATTTAAATTAATGTTAATTTATCACAACTTTTGGCCAGTACCCATTGCAGATAAATGGCCACAGGGCCAG
The DNA here is from genome assembly GCF_009764565.3 of Dermochelys coriacea. Lineage (NCBI taxonomy): Eukaryota > Metazoa > Chordata > Testudines > Dermochelyidae > Dermochelys > Dermochelys coriacea. The sequence continues at coordinate 75,161,135 of NC_050073.1, forward strand.
CGACCAGAAAGTAAGAGACATGGGATTTCACTGACAGATCCTAGGTCTATAGAAAAAAGAGAGACTTGAAGTCCTTGTAGTCCTGGGGCCCTCTCTGATACCTTCCATCGCTTTCACAGAGGGGAAGCACAGCAAGCTGAATCCTTTAGGTAGGCAGCAAAGAGTCTACCCTGAGTTACGGCTTGTGTGATAGACACTCTATAAAGCCTACACTGGACCCACCTAAATGCTTGGTATGGGGAGGTAGGCCAGACAACACTTATATACAATGTTAAATTTAATAAAGCTGTGGCCTGCTGCTTAAAATCCATCCCTGTGTCTGTCCTCATTCAGTTGCATGTCCTGGTCAATCTGCTCATTGTTTGCTCCCTCACCAATATGCAGGTTTCAGCGTTTATGGATGTGTGTTTGGGGGAAGGGTTTTACGTTTATGGCCATTTTTAATTGAACCACCAAAGCTCAGCAGACTGATACCAATGTTTCATACCATGGAAATACAAATAAAACACTTCACAAATTCAAGGCTTTTTGAGGATATGCTGAAAGAGGCATTTAAGTCACTTGACTACAGGTTTATATTTTTCTTACTGTTTGGATTATCAACAAGCAGTGTTAAATTTAAAAGAAACAAAATCAAATGGCAAGCTACTATTAAAGCAAATGGGGTTCTGGTACCAGGAGCAACTATCAGCCAGTGTCAAAGCATCTCAACATACACTCTAATTAGGCTCGCACCAGGAATCAGCTCTCCTCACAACTCTCCCATTAGCTTCCAAAGTGAACTGGCTTGAAAGCTAGGTTTTTATTTTGAGATGAATCAGGCAACACATCATGATCACCTGATGCCTGGCTCTTGATTAGACATGCATTTGTTTTAATTATCCACCTGCTTTCAATTAAGTACCAGGAAATACACCCTATTAGCAGTACATAGCTAATCAGCCTTGTACATAAAATAAAGTCCTTTTTCTCTCTGGCCACTTTTCAAGGATAGAATGGGTAGATCAGTTCCAAATATAGTTTTAGTTTAAAACTTCTACACCTCAGAAGTTAACAGCAGTAATGAGACATCTGTTTTATATTCCACCAAATAAAAGGCTATTCCGAGCTAAAAAGTAGCACTGTATTTTACAGTTGAGAGAAATGCGTCATGGGCATTAAGAACTCAATTTTCAAAGCAATGCACAGGAGGCATGTGAACAAATCCTTAAAAGATGGCATTTGCATTTCTTCATCACATATGCGGCTTTGAAAATGTACCCTTTAATGACCATAAGTTCAGCTGCTAAAGGCAGCTGTCTGAGCAGCCACTGATGTTCTCCAGATGTGTAAGATGATACTGAATATCTGACTGCTACATTTTAGAATCTGAAAATAAAATATTTATGAGAGAATGAACTCTAAAAGCCTTCGTAGAAACTTAAAGCACATTGAATTATTTTCCACAGTCCCAAGTTTAGAGTTTCTACTGTAACCACATTGTGGGTGTGGAAATCCAAACAGTATAGTTCCAGTGATTTTATTTCCTGACTCAATATAGTGACAAGAAACAAACCATACAATGTGTTTAAAATTCTAATGAGAAAATGACGAAAGAGTGAAGGTAACATTATATGTTCAGAGCCCAGGATGAGTATATTTTAAATAAAACTAACCCTATGCATGAATAATGGCTCTTGTACATTTTTCAGCAGAAATCTTGACTAAAAATTTTACAAAATGCATTATGCATTTATATTTAAATAAGCAGATTAGCTTTCTTTGTGTAAAAATTCTAGTAGTAATAAATGAAACAACATATACCACAAGATGGATACTGAACTGTAGCAAGGATGTCTGGTTTTTACTGTAATGCTGGTCAAAATGCAAAGCACAATCAGATCATATATAAAACAGTTTTAGTCACTGATCCTCCTGAAAAACTGTGTTTGGAATTTTCTTTCTATTGGAAAATAATTTCAGAGAAAAAGGGTTATATTATTCATTTCCTACATTCAGAGAATGTTTACAGGACAGAGTAGAAGATGATGACATATAGGAGGAAGATATTTCACCTGATAGTTCTTACATACTGGATATCAGAAAGCACCAGCTACATGCCATAAGATCTAATTATCAAGAATTGCCTTTTCTGCCCCAAAGCAATCATTTTGATGACAGTCTTCTATGCACTATAAAACAAAATGGTAAGCCTGTGCTATATAAACTGGCTCAGTGCTTCCTTTTACTTCCTCTGATATCAGCATCCCCATCTCATTTATTTTCCACACATTAATGGTAGCAGTCACCTTGAGCTGGTGATGCAGAGTAATTTTCACAGAAACCTTGATCAAAAACCATAAATCAGCCTGATGTGCTTTTATGGTCTAATAACATTCTGTCTGCTCCTACAGGCCCTTATGTAAAGCTGCACTGCAGAGAACTCCCTGAATTAGATTTTTCACAGATACTACAGTATACATTATACAGCTGTATCTATAACACACAACGCCTACATTATAATGTCATTAAGAGATTTTGTTTAAACTCATAAACATGAGAAAATTCAGAAGGAAACCTGAAAACTCCCCCTTAGATCTTTTTAATCTTAGCATTGCTGTACATAGAATATGTGATAATAATTGTTATTATGATCTACCCAGGAGCAAAACCAGATATAAACAGGCATTATGGGAGTGCAGCTGAATGCCTTGTTTGCAATAGAAAAGATTTGTGGATATAGCTAGTGTAGACCCCATTTATACCAGCAAAAGTGTGCTTTTCTGGTATAGCTTGTACCAATTTCCCAAATAAAAGAGGATATAAGGGCAAAAGCACTCTTTTGTTATTATAACTGTGTCTACACTAGTGCATTTGCTAGTGTAAAATGTTTTCCTAGTGTAAAATCCCACACCCCCTAAGCAGCATTTTTACACAAGCAACAGTTTCTAGTGTAAATCATGATGGAGAGAAGCCCTGGTTCTCACCTCCCATATATAGATGTAAAACCTTGAAAGCCATAAAGCCCCCAAAGAGCAGCTGATTTCCACTGCCTCAGCAAAATTCACCGTACTGGGATGGGAGGCTGGTGGTGGTGGTGGGGAGACTGATACTGGTGGGGCAAGGAGCTAGTGGATAGGAGGAGGCCTGGAAATAGTTAGGCAAGAAGACTAGGACTGGGATGGGGAGTCTGGAGTGATGAGACAAGGGCATTGCTGGGCAAGGAGCTTGGAACTGGGATACGAATTCTGAGGAGTGGAAACTGGACTGATCAGATGAGGAGAATGGGACTAGGATGAGGAACAGGGATTGGGAAAATCCAAGAGTGGAACAGGGACAATTTGAAAGGGATGGGGCAGAAGGTGTCATGTTTGGGGAATATGGGCAGAAGAGTTTGTGCCCACTAGCATATACTCCCCTCCAAAGCCTGGAATGGAACACAAGGTTCCTGAGCCTCATCATTCCTCTGCTGTTAGCAAATATCTGTGAAACTTACTGGCAAAGTGTCCTAGCCCCCTCTAGTTCTGCTTCACTGCATAACATACTATTATAAGTTACTTCAGCTCAAGAGGCAAAGTTCTGCACTGTGGATCTTAAAGTTACAGTCCTAGGCCTGGTCTACACTACAAGTTTGTGTCGGATTTAGCAGCGCTAAATCGAATTATCCCTGCACCTGTCCACACAACGAAGCCATTTTTTTTAAAAACCAATTTCTGTACTCCTTCCCAACAAGGGGATTAGCGCTGAAATTGACATCACTGTTTCAAATTAGGGTTAGTGTGGATGCAATTCGAAGGTATTGGCCTCCGGGAGCTATCCCACAATGCACCATTGTGACTGCTCTGGACAGCACTCTGAACTCGGATTCACTGGCCAGGTGTACAGGAAAAGCCCCGGGAACTTTTGAATCTCATTTCCTGTTTGGCCAGGCAAGCTCATCAGCACAGGTGACAATGCAGAGCTCATCAGCACAGGTGACCATGCAGTCCCTGAATCGAAAAAGAGCTCCAGCATGGACGGGAGGTACTGGATCTGATCGTTATATGGTGAGATGAATCCGTGCTATCAGAACTATGTTCCAAAAGACGAAATGCCAAAACATTTCAAAAAATCTCCAAGGCCATGATGGACAGAGACTACAGCAGGGGCGCAACACAGTGCCACATGAAACTTAAGGATCTCAGACAAGCGTACCGGAAAACCAAAGCATCAAACGGACGCTCCGGGACAGAGCCCCAGACATGCCGCTTCTACCCTGAGCTGCATGCAATTCTAGCGGGGGCTGCCACCACTACCCCGCCCCTGTCCGTGGACTCCAATGATGGGGTATTGTCCGGTATGCCTGAGAATTTTGCAGACGGGGAAGATGAGGATGAGCCTGAGGAGAGCACACAGCACACCATTCTCCCCGAAAGCCAGGATCTTTTTATCACCCTGACTGAAATACCCTCCCAACCAAGCTGGAGAAGGGATCTCTGGTGAGTGTACCTTTTTAAATATAATGCATGTTATAAAAGCAAGCATTTTTTAATGATTAAGTAGCCCTGAGGACTTGGGATGCATTCGTGACAAGTACAGCTACTGGAAAAGTCTGTTAACGTGTCTGGGGATGGAGCGGAAATCCTCCAGGGGACATCTCCATGAAGCTCTCCTGGAGGTACTCTAAAAGCCTTTGCAGAAGGTTTCTGGGGAGAGCAGCCTTATTCCATCCTCCATGGTAGGACACTTTACCACGCCATGCTAGTAGCAAGTAATCTGCTATCATTGCATGACAAGGCCTGGCAGCGTATGGTCCCGGTGTTTGCTGGCATTCAAGCAACATCCGTTCTTTATCTCTCTGTGTTATCCTCAGGAGAGTGATATTTTTCATGGTAACCTGGTTGAAATAGGGGAATTTAATTAAGGAGACATTCAGAGGTGTCCGTTCCTACTGGGCTGTTTGCCTGTGGCTGAAAAGAAATCCTCCCTGCAGTTAGCCAAACGGTGCGGGGATGGGCATTGGCGCTGGACTGTTCGCGTTTGGCTAGCAGGGATCTTCCCTGATACTAGTCACGCGGGGGGTGAGGGGTAAAGCAATCATCCCAGAGAATTGGATGCAGGGGGTTAGTTTGGTTTCTGCTGCTGCACGTTAACAGGAAAACCGCAGCACGAAATGGCCAACTCAACGTGCTTTGTTCGGTATGGGAGAGGAGGGTGCTGCTCTTATGAAGGTTGCAGAAGCCGAAAGACTATGGCTTACCATGGCCGCCTGCAAGCCAAATTCTGTTGCCCGGCACTGCATGTGTGATCTCTAACACCAAAGCCGCAGGCACTCAATATAAGATGCAAAATGCGACCTTGTACCAAAATCACGTGTGCTACATAATGTGAATAGTGTTGTTCACCGTGAAAGAGTATAGCCATTGTTCTGTAAAATGTATCTTTTTAAATACTTCACTCCCTTTTTTTCCTTCCACAGCTGCAAATGTTTCAAGCTTCCCCCCTCCATCCCAAAGGCGATCTCAAATAAGGCGGCGAAAAAAATGCACGCGCGATGAAATGTTCTCGGAGCTCAGTCAGTCGTCCGGCACTGACAGAGCTCAGCTGAATGTGTGGAGGGACACAAAAGCACAGTACAGAAAAGTGGCCAATGAACATGAGGAGAGGTGGCAGCAGGAAGATCAGAGGAGGCATGAGGCAACGCTGGGGCTACTGTGGGATCAAACAGACATGCTCTGGCATCTGGTGGAGGTTCATGAACGGCAGCAGGAACACAGACTGCCACTGCAGCCCCTGCCCTCCCTCCTCCCCAAGTTCCATAGCCTCCTCACCCAGATGCCCAAAAACACGGGGGAGGAGGAAAGAGGCTCCGGGCACCCAACCCCTCCATCCCAGTGGACAGCCCAAGCAACAGAAGGCTGTCATTCAAGAAGTTTTAAAGTGGCCTTTTCCTTCCCTCCTACCCTCCTCCCACATCCCACCTGGGCGACCTTGTGAGTTATCTCCCTATTTTTATAATCAATTAATGAAGAATACATGTTTTTTAAATGATAGTGACTTTATTTCCTTTGTGAGCAAGCTATGATCAAAGGTGGGAGGGCGGGTGACTTACAGGGAATTTAGAGGCAACCAAGGGGGCAGGTTTTCATCAAGGAGAAACAAACAGTAGTGTCACACAGTACCCTGGCCATTCATGAAATTGGTTTTCAAAGCTTCTCTGATGCGCAGCACTTCCTGCTGTACTCTTCTAACTGCCCTTGTGTCTGGTTGTGCGTATTCAGTGGCCAGGCGATTTGCCTCAACCTCCCACCCCACCATAAACGTCTCTCCCTTACTCTCACAGAGATTGTGGAGCACACAGCAAACAGCAATAACAATGGGAATATTGGTTTCGCTGAAGTCTGAGTGAGTCAGTAAACTGCGACAGCGACCCTTTAAATGTCCAAATATGCACTCTACCACCATTCTGCACTTGCTCAGCCTATAGTTGAACATCTCCTTATTACTGTCCAGGGTGCCTGTGTATGGCTTTATGAACCAGGGCATTAAGGAGTAGACTGGGTCCCCAAGGATAACTATAGGCATTTCAATATCCCCAACAGTTATTTTCTGGTCTGGGAAGTAAATCCGTTGCTGCAGCCATTTAAACAGACCAGAGTTCCTGAAGACGCGAGCGTCATGAACCTTTCCCGGCCATGCACGGTGATGTTGGTGAAACATCCCTTGTGATCCACCAGTGCTTGCAGCACCATTGAAAAGTACCCCTTGTGGTTTATGTACTGGCTGTCCTGGTGGTCCGGTCCCAAGATAGGGATATGAGTACCATCTATAACCCCACCACAGTTAGGGAATCCCATTGCAGCAAAGCCATCTAGTATGACCTGCACATTTCCCAGAGTCACTACCTTTGATAGCAGCAGCTCAATGATTGCATTGGCTACTTGTATCACAGCAACCCCGATAATAGATTTGCCCACTCCAAATTGATTACTGACTGATTAGTAGCTGTCAGGCATTGCAAGCTTCCACAGGGCTATTGCCACTCGCTTGTGAGGGTTGTTCTCATCTTGGTATTCTTGCACTTCAGAGAAGGGGAAAGCAAGTCACAAAGTTCCATGAAAGTGCCCTTATGCATGTGAAAGTTTCGGAGCCACTAGGAATCATCCCAAACCTGCAACACTATGCAGTCCCACCAGTCTGTGCTTGTTTCCCGGGCCCAGAATCGGACTTCCACGGCATGAGCCTGCCCCAGTAATACCATGATCTCCAAATTCCTGGGAACCGTGGTTTTAGAGAAAATCTGTGTTCATGTCCTCATCACCTGCGCTGCTGTCACCTCCTCGCCTGGTTTTTCAGGTGCTGGTTCTGCATAACCTGCATGATAATGCGTGAGGTGTTTACAATGGTCATTACTGCTGCGGTGAGCTGAACTGGCTCCATGCTTGCCATGCTATGGTGTCTGCTTGGGCAATCCAGGGAAAAGGGTGCGAAATGACGACATTTACCCATAACCACCCATGAGAAATTTTTGGCCCCATCAGGTATTGGGAGCCCAGCCCAGAATTCCAGTGGGCAGCAGGGACTGCAGGAACTGTGGGATAGCTACCCACAGTGCACCGCTCAGAATGTCAACGCTTGCCATGGTACTGTGGACGGACACCACCGAATTAATGTGCTTAGTATGGAAGCATGCACTCGACTTTATACAATCTGTTCCCAAAAATCGACTTCTGTAAAATCAGAGTACTTTTGTAGTATAGACATGGCTCTAGTGATAATCCTTGTGTGTGTCATTATGAGGTCACATGATGGAATTTCTGTTTTTTTCTCAGTTTGCTCGTGTGAGAACATATGTTAGAAGAACATTATTAAGGTTACAAAGTCAAGCACTCAAAAGTTAGGAAATGCCAAAATTAAGGTTTCCTGTGCAAGTTAAATTTGGCCCCCTTGTGCTTATGCATTATGATATAATTATTAATTGCACGATCACTGTGATGGTGCATCCACCCCACACAAGACCTGAAGGGGTTAAGGTAGTTAAGTAGGCCAGTTAATTGTCCAGGCTGCACCTGGAGAAGGAGCCGGGGGAGGAAGGATTAATTATAGATGAGGCTCATCTGGAGAGGAACAGGCAGGCTTGTATAAAGCCAAGGAGCCAAGAGCAGAAAGAGACTGCAGGGAAGTAGTCTCCAGTCACTCCCTAGAAGAAGGGAAGTGTGTTTGGGGCTAAAGAGGCAAGTGGCGTACTCCTGAGAAGGAAGTTTGGTCTGGCACACCCAGGGAGAGGGTGGAAAGCCAGAAAGATCGGAAAGGCTCAGAGGAATAGCAGCAAGGCATGGGATAGGGTGGGCCTTCACTACTGAAAAGAGGGCCCTGATGTTGGAACCCGGAGTAAAGGGCAGGACTAGGTTCCCCACAAGCCGCTGGAGAAGTGGTACAGGCCAGGCAGTGGAGAGTGAGTGGACTGCCTGGGACAGTTTTCCCTGAAAGACTTTGATACCCCAGAAGGGGAGGATTATTGTGTTCTGGCTGGAAGGCCAAGTCATGAACAGGAAGCTGCAACTCCTGGAGTAAGAGAGCATGATGAGTGCACTGCCAGAGGAGGGTGCAACACCTGGAAGGAGCTAATTCCTAGATCCCTTAGGAGGAGGTGCGCTAGTGAACCCCATGATAATCACATGCTATTTTTTTCCCCCACAGGATCCTAGCCTCGTTCAATGCACAAGATAGACAGTGCTTACTTCATGAGCAGCTATTAAATGTTTTTTTTTCTTCTCCATATTCAGTGTTGGTGTCATGCCTTATTTATTGATCATACAAACCCAGCTCTCTGTGTGTAAAATATATATAACTACAATGTACCCAGATTATGCTAAACATTGGCTTTTCTTTTAAACTAAATGGACCATTTACTAATTTCAGTCTCTAATCATACAGTCCTCAGTTATCATGTTTGACAACATTGACAATAGTTTAATTTTTACATTTGTGACTCATTTTCTGCAGACTTTCTGAATCACCCCTTCAAACAAAGTGTGCAGCAGGGAGCTGCAATCAGCTCACCATGTCTTTCATGTTAGGGCTCACTGATGAGTCTCCAGCACTCCATGGAAAATTTCCATCTTGAATCTCTTTCCAACATTTCAGGACCTGGAACAACAGAGACAGAGTACAAAAGAGGAAGTGTAGGTGTCCTGCCCCTCTCTTGCTCTGATACCCCCTGCTGTTTTATTCACAATCTGACATTTGCTGTCTGTCTGAGGAAGCTATTTGCACACCCTCCTGGTTGGAAGCAATGTAAACAGGACTGTGGGGAAGTACACCGAAGGGAAAAGAAGTAAAGGACACATTCCTTCCATATTTGCTTATTTGCAGTTGTGAATAATGCAGCTCTAACACTAAAGCAAACAAAAATAATTCAGCCTTGGCACTCAGCTGCAAATCTTTTTGTCAATGATAATGTTTTTCTCTTTCAAACAGTTGCAGTTCCTTGTGGCCCAGGCTTCAGTACACAAAGGCAAAATTAAGGAAGGAAATGCCAATTTAAAACGACTCTGATGTCAAGTAAAATTGCAGTGTTACAGTTGCAATGCTACACTGATGGTTCAGGATTCACTTTCATTATATGTATCCATTAAAAAAAAAGATATTTGTAAGCATATTGTATCTTGCCAAATCATGCTTCCTTTAGGAGAATTCACATTAGTTTTACCTAAACCAGGAAGTAAAGCTTGTGATGGGACTAACTGCTCCCTAGATGCAGGCTGCTGTCCATTTGATCTGACTGAGATGTTCTCACTCTAGCCCCTCTATGGCAGACTTAGCCCCAGCAACCTGTTTACCTTATTGGCTGGATGCTGATAGATGAGCTTCTGATCAATTGATGGTCTTCAGGTGAGAAATGCTAATAGTGGAGGGAACTGCATAAAGCAAATGTCGGGATGGAAATCAGGAGATAACAGGCTGACAGACTCCCCTCCCCCCCCACCACCAAGAAGATAACAATAGAAACAGGGAACATAGCTGTATGGGAAGGGAGGGTCAGGGGCTTATTGAAGAAGGATATGGGTAGTGGGCAGAAGGAAAGGAGGGCTGAATGTTCTGGCGGGCAGCTTCTAGAGGCATGAATAATTCTGAATGAAGGACTGAAATGAATCTGAACTCTGAACTTTTAGAAGTTCACCCATCACTAATGCAGATGTAGCTTTGTTGTATGTAGTTAGTACCCTGGTTTCAGTTAATTATATTCAAAAGCACTGAGCAAAACTCAGCCTCACTCCAGCATTCCACATATCTATAATGGTTTGAATTGAATTTAAATGCCTTGGAGGCCCCTTGTGAATTCTGTCTCCAATAACCTCTCTTTTATTTCTTTGAATGTCATCATTTATGGGTAAAGTTTTGTCTATTGCAAAAGGTCATGTTCTAATTAGTCCAGGCACTTTATAACCGGAACATAGATATGTTTCAGGGCACTCAAGAGAACTTCATTTAGTAGTTTTCCTGAAAAAAAAAATTGAAGTTGAAGAATATTGTTTTCAATGCTAAGAAAAACATTGACTTTCAAGACAGACATAATTTCTGCTAATTACAAGAAAAATACTGCTGCCTTCAGTGCTTTCTCTTCATGTGTACAGCAATACATATTTCCTTCATAAGAGAATAATTGTTTCTTTTTTTACCTGAATTAAGATCCTTCTTTTCTTCATCCTCTGATTTCTGCTCCCCTTTTAATTCTTTATAGAAGTGTAGGAGGCGGCTTTGGAAGTTTTCAAATCTTGCATCTCACAATGTTTGAACTCATGAATTAAGAGGCAGACAATCTAGAATCCTTTGTCTCACTTTAAAGTGGGGAAATTGATCAGATTTCATTCCTGTAGGTAGGAGTAGATTTTTTTTTTCCATTTTGTGTATTTAAACCTTTTACTTGCTTGAAACAGGCTATATACGCTTTTTAAAAAAAGTCAAAAGGAGAAAAATTCATGGTAGGTTTTTTGTTAGGAAACATCTGTGAAATCTCAAATTTTAAGAGCATGGGGTATTTAGGATGGGATTTTCAAAAAACACTAAGGTTAGTATGTGTCCAAATCCCATTGTAATTCAAGGGATTTGGTGCCTAATTCCCTTAGGATCACTTGAAATTGCCAGCGTAGGTGTTCATCTCATTTAAATGTTAGAAAAGACACAAACAATGGCTTTTCTGTTCATGAAGATGAAAAGCATAGACCACATCAGGGTACTGTGTAAGAAAAGAGAAATAAAATTTAAGTTTTTTTTCTTTGATGTATGAATTTGTAGTGCTTCCCATTAAAGTTCACAGGAGAGATCATATATAAACACATTGAAAGACCTAAAAAACCTAAGTGGTGACCCCTCACAATGAGGTGTTGATTTGTGGTGAAGGGGGGGACTGTCACAATAAAATGTCCCACCACCACCATGGGGTCCCCTGAGTAAGCACCAGCATTGTATAGTGCTAATGCCTTTCTATGCATTGGAAAGTATCTGGGGAAGGGTTGAAGGTGTAAGTGTGGAGTAAAAAATTCCTTTGTAGATTACAAGAGGCCGAAGGGGGAGGAAGGGAGAAAGGAACATGTTAACTCGACAATCCAGCTAGGCCTAAAAAGAAAGGAATGAAACTGCAGCTCAAGGCCAGTGTACACAAACAAGCTCTCTGCTGCCAAATAGCCAGAAGCCTGCATCTTCACCCCGGCCAGCCGTGAGAAAGAAGAACAGAGACAGACAGAACTGAAGGGGTTGCAAAACCAGTAAGATTGCAAAAACCAGTGAGTTGAAAAACAACCGTCTCATGACCCTGAAGTCGGTGCGTTTTGGAGAAACTAAGGGAGCCACAGAAGGCCAGTATGTACTGGTAGAGAGAGCACAGGGGATGGGGTTCCCTGGACGGAAAGCCCCCAGAAGAACCCAGGGCTTAAAACCCTCCCGAGAGCTGAAGCAAGTCGGAGATTTACAGCGGACACTAGATGACCTGTGCTCAGAGCAGAACTACACTTCCCCCTCTTCTTCTTACATTACATCCAGGCTTGGCCAGCCTTGTGTTGTGCAGGTGTAAGTATGAAAGTGGGTTAGGGCTTGGGAACTAACACTTTCTTCCTCCCTCTGAGTGATGTGGGGTACACCCAGCACTCACTGCTGTTATTTGGTTAATAAAGCTTTAAACTTAGTCATTCGTTGTGCTCCTTCATCTCCTCCCCTAAAAATCCTGCAGCCTCATCTTGATCATCTGAAGCCCCAGGCAGATTGGTAACATAAATCTGTCACAATATCCACCATTGAGACATATATCTCAGGTGAATTTTTTGCTCCTATTTAATCAACTTTAACCCTAAATGATGCGGTGGCACCTTTCCTCTTCCTTTAAAAGAGGATATTGTTGTTTGAAGCAATTGCCAATGTAAAGCTAAGAATAGTGGAATGTGATGTGTAGAAGGGAATGTAACCAACATCTGTCCAATGTAAATGAAATGCCAAGTGTGCTCTTGAATCAGTTTTCAGGGATTGGCAAGACTCTCAAAACCCATAGCTGGCACAGATTGCAATGTTCCTCAAAGCCCTCTGTCCACAGCTGTACATGTTTTAATGAATTTAATGATTCAAAAATAGTCTTTGATAGATGAGCTTTAGCAGTACAGCCAACATTTATAACTGTATATAGTATTATGTGTTTCTTCTAACCCTCTTAAATTTGATTATCCGCCTCCTCACATAAACACACCAGCTCAGTCTCTAGAGTAATGTTAGCTTTTGGAAGAATTACTATCTGTACTGGACTCTACTGTTTCCTGGAGGGGGACTAAAAGAGGCTTTGTTAAAATCCCAGTCTAGCAGGTTAATAAGAATTAAGACCGTAACATATAAAGATTTTGGGCCAAATTCAGAGGTGAGTCTAAAACAATGGAAGTCTAGCAGGAGTATCATTTACATCCTTTTCTGGCTGTCTCAGCATCCATGTTACCACACACCAATTTAGATGGCCTGTAGACTGTTTCTATACTCCCTTAGACTCAGGGGGACAGGTTGAACCCAGGACATCCCATGCTGCTACACTTTCAGGGCCCCTACGTTGGGACCCAATGGAGTGAGAAGGCCCAGTTCTCCCTATCCCACCCCAGAACCCTGATTTTGGGCCACAAGAAGGGAAGGGGGGATACTGGCATAGAATATGGTCCAGCACAGACCTCATCCAGAAGGCCCAAGACACATGAACTAAGAGAGAGCCTAAGGTCAGAGGTCCAGACCACTAGGCCTGCTGACTGTTCAAACCATTCTGCTATAGCATCCTAGGCATGAGCCTAATATAAATTTCACAGCATGGATTTAAAGGTGCAGCCAATAATGGGTAAAAGTTGAGTTCCTTGCATGGGAGGCAGGAATTTGCTCCTGTGAAAATGCATGCAATAAAAGTGAACATCAGCATTTAGTATTTTTGTTAATTTTCTTGCAATCCTTATTTTACTCTGGAAATGAGCAACTAATCCTTTTTAATGCCCACTGACCAACACGCCATAGAAATGCATAGTCTCACAAGGAAATCCACACATAATGAAACAGTAAGTTCCAGTTGAAGTCTCCCCTATAATACCTAGTTATCTCTTTCAATGAGTATTGCATCCAGTCCCAATTATGGGTTCTTCTGATTTCCATGATAAAGATTTGATATAAGTATTCAGTTTATATCTTGCATGTGAAATTGCTACAAGGTGGGTTGAACAGCTGGTTGAAAGACCATGCTCAAAAAGTAGTTAGCAATGGTTTTCTGTCAAATTGGGAGGTGGTCCCTAGAGGGGTCTTACAGGGGATAATCTTGGATCTGGTACTAGTCAGTATTTTCATTAATGACTTGGATAATGGAGCTGTCAAGGTACTTTCCCCACTCTGAACTCTAGGGTACAGATGTGGGGATATTCATGAAAGACCCCCTAAGCTTATTCTTACCAACTTAGGTTATAAACTTCCTCAAGGTACAAACTTTGCCTTGTCCTTGAATCCTATGCTGCCACCACCAAGCGTGTTAAACAAAGAACAGGGAAAGAGCCCACTTGGAGACATCTTCTCCCCAAAATATCTCCCCATGCCCTACACCCCCTTTCCTGGGGAAGGCTTGATAAAAATCCTCACCAATTTGCATAGGTGAACACAGATCCAAACCCTTGGATCATAAGAACAATGAAAAAGCAATCAGGATATTAAAAGAAGAATTTTAATTAAAGAAAAGGTAAAAGAATCACCTCTGTAAAATCAGGATGGTAAATACCTTACAGGGTAATCCGATTCAAAACATAGAGAATCCCTCTAGGCAAAACCTTAAGTTACAAAAAGACACAAAAAAGGAATATACATTCCATTCAGCAAAAACTATTTTACCAGCCATTTAACAAAAGGAAATCTATTGCATTTCTAGCTAGATTACTTATTAACTTAACAGAAGTTCTGATACTCCATTCCTGTTCTGTTCCCGGCAAAAGCATCACACAGACAGACGCTTTGTCTCCCCCCCCCACTCCTCCAGCTTTGAAAGTATCTTGTCTCCTCATTGGTCATTTTGGTCAGGTGCCAGCGAGGTTATCTTAGCTTCTTAACCCTTTACAGGTGAAGGGGTTTTGCCTCTGGCGAGGAGGGATTTTATAGTTCTATATACAGAAAGGTGGTTACCCTTCCCTTTATATTTATGACAGGATTGGAGAGTATGTTTGTAAAATTTGCAGATAACACCATGCTGGGAGGGGTTGCAAGCACTTTGGAGGATAGGATTAGAATTCAAAATGATATCTTTATCCCTCAATAGTTTCTACATTCCCTTCTTATATATTGGGACCAGAATAGACTTGTACCAGTCTTTGGGAATTCTCTTGTCTCACAACCTGGCTTTAAACAATCTGCTCAACCATTTTATGCCTCTCTCACCCAAGACTTTCACTAGGTCTGCCAGCGCTTCATTAGGTCCCTCTGCCTTACCATTCTTTATTTTCTGCACTGCACTTCTTACCTCCCCCTCTGTTATGTCAGGTTCAGGCACCATATTAGGACCACATATTGACAACTCCACCCTTAATGGTTTGCCACAGTTAAGAGACTTTCAAGATATTGTTCCCACCTCTCCTCCACTGGTTCAGGTGTTACTAACAGTTTCCCCTGATTGCGTAAAAATGGTGTTGCAATACCATGGTCCTTCCCCTTGTGTCTCATTTTTGCAATTCTATAGACCTTTTTGTCACACAATTATCGGTCATTTACAAGTTTGCATACAAATTGTCTGGGGCACTCTCTTTGGCCTTCTTCACAGAGCCATCCCTTGTGTAGGGCGAATCGGAGTGACCTCTCCAGGCCCCATGCTTTGGGGAGCCCCGTGGGCTGGTGCGATTGGCTGGCGTGATGCAGAGTGGGGCCTCCAAGCCAGTGGGGACTGATTTGTTCTAGGCCCCGCACCTCCCTAGCGATGGCCCTGCTTCTTCATCACACCGTTGGTGTGGTGAAGTTTACTTTGCTTCTTTGTATTCCTTTTAGTTTACAGATGGATTCACCTCGCCCCCCCGCCCCCATGCACCTTTTCTTGTTTTATATTGCTACTTGGACTTCATTGGTCTGTCATCACTCCTTTCTTTTCTTTGGTTTTCCCTATCTTCACTGTTCACAAACCTTTTATGCTGCCACACTACATGTTGAAGGTGGTTCCATTCTTCAGCCAATAGCAAATCTGTTTCCAGACACTTATCCTGTACTGCTTCCACCGACTTCTCTGCCGCACTTCCCCTCAACGTCCCATACTTCCCTTCATGTCCAACTCTGTTCCACACTCTTTGTCACAAGAGGTTTGTGTTGCAGCTATACTGTCTCACTAGGTATCACATGGTAGTCCATAACTCAACTCCACTGAGATTTACTCACCAATATTCTATCAATCTGGCTTTTGTTTCCACCACTGACGCACATAACCAATTGACGCACCCTCTTTGGAAGAATGCATTGGCTATCATCCATTAGTTTGCAATATACTTGTCTAGTAGCACTTTCCCTTCTTCATTCATAGTGCCTAGACTGCCTTTCCCTAAACACATTTCAAATCCCCTTCTGTTTTTTTGCCTGTGTGTGCATTCTTTGTTATCTAGACCATAGTAATTATGTCAGATATTAAAGGACATTCTAAGGGTCCCAGATTTTGCCTTATGTTTCTGGATTATGTTGACTTCCTCAAATAAATTCTCACTATTTTTATAATACAAAACATTATTAGGCCACTCACTTAGAGCTCAGTCATGCCATTTAGACACAACTGAATTGGGGTTAAGACCAAACAGTTGTGCTCCACATGGAGGCCTGTGAAGGAAAGAGGCACAGTTCTTCCCCAAGTTTCTTGGTGCAAATACACCAACTTTTAGGATGGTTCAGCTGGCTCGCCTCAGTATACCTGGACCACTCTCTTGGACAGTTCAGATATGGGGTGGAAGTAGGACCTCACCAGTGGCTAATGGCTCTGGGTAGATCAATGTCTGTAGTTCCTGCAACAGTGGAAGTTACAGAAACAGGTCAAGTTTGACAAAGACTTCTTACTTGATTTAGGTTTGGTTGACATTATTTAATAGGTTATGTAATAAAAGCTGCAGCCAACTATGGGTATGTCTTTATTTTCTGGCCTACCACTTGACATTGGCAGGGCAATGTGGGAAAGCTGTTTATGTAGAATCTATTCTGTAATTAAAGAAAAGACTTCAATTTCCAGTGCCATCACCCCAATGCTCCAGGGATTGTTGTTGGTGATACCAGTGGTAAAGGTGTTCAGGGACAAAGTTGGTTTACGTAGGCATCTTTATTACCAGTAGTTCTCTCATCGTTAGCCCCTGCTACTGATCCAGCCACCACTACCACCTTCCACCTTCTCTCTGTACAGAACATAAGAATGTCAGGTACCCAAAAGGCCAATGGGAAGGCATGTGGTTTTAAAACAGAACAAAGGAAGTGAACGTGAGGATAACATCAAGAATGTGCTGTGCCATATATGTGGTGCAGAAGACAGAATACTGACCCATCACAAGCATTAACAAAATAACAGTGTACTGTAGCTTCAGCAATGTACCACAGCTATATCTCAGTAACTTGTATTAACCTACCACTGTGTGGATTACTAACAAAATGCAAAGGAGTTTAACTTCTGCTGTTTGACGGTCCTTGCAGCCAGCAAGATGCAGAATTTTGCAATTATCTGAGTTATTTCTTCTCCGTATGTTTTTAATATTGAATCCAATTATAACATTACATCCCAAGACAGGAAGGAAGGTGCTTTGATCATAGGCAGAAGCATTTCACATGCACACACAGAAGGTACAAACATTTATGTAGCAATAAACCAAACCTTAACCAAGCCTTAAGACCTGTAGATATACTTCCATAATTTTTTAAAATTTCAAAACACTGCAGCATTATACTGCTGCATGAGAACCTGAAAGCAAAATTGACTAGCAGAAAAACTATAAATAAAGTGAAACTGACTAGCTTCTTTTCATTGTCCTTTCTGAGAGAATTGAAAAAAATATATAAATAATTAAATTTTAACATAACTATAGAATATAAAGTTAAATTAAGATCAAAAAAGGATTTTTAAAAAATGCTATTACTGTTATAGTGTCCCTTTAAGATTGTCCCTGATCTGTGTTATTCACTTCTTCATTTTTAATTAATGTGCTGAAAAGTTGGATTCAGACTTGTTCTTGTGGGAACTTCAATTTTTATGTGCTTATATGTGAGAAATAATTTAATCATATATATAAAATAATGTTGATTTCAAGAATGATTTGCCATACCCATGTCAGACTTCAATATTTAAAACTGCTCTTTGTATCTTCTTCTGAAATAATAGAACTTCTCTAAATTTTCAGGCTATTTTCAAACTATCCCAGCATTTTGATTCTTTTGTTGCTCTGCTAAGTTCTTTCACATACTAATTATAACTGTGCAATCATCAATAAAAACCTCAGTAAGAAATACCTTTTTTGAGGAGTGAATGATTTTCTTTACAACATAATGATCAAATACGTATATGTATGGAAGGGGTGTTTTGTACTTAACATAGTGCCAGGTAATTTTACCCCAGAATTACTAAACCTGTGTTCTAAAGAAACAGAGATCAAGTCAGCTGAATTATTAATAATTTTTCATGATCTAATTATTCTATAAAGTTCTTTCCATGCCTTAGGATATGCCATGTCTCAGATAAACAAGAGAACAAACATTTATTAATTTATTTTGCTTAGAAAATACTAAACCAAAACAAGTAAACTAAAAATCCCCCATGTGTTAGTTCAGTTACAATTACTTCTCTTGTTTTCCTTTTGTGGAGAGTTTATAACAGAAATTGGGCTTATAGGGGCTTGATCCTGAAACACTGAAGTCAATGGGAGTTTTAGCATTTACTTCAGTGGGAGCAGCACCACGGTCTAGAAGGGTGAGGTCCACTTACTCGAGGGGATATACCTTTTCTATGCACAATGAAACAGAAATCAGCTACAGTTGAAAATGAATAGATGGAAACTCATTGAAACTCCACTCCTGAATAGAGCCAATGACTTCTCAATTGATGTTTAACATCTTGGGCTAGATATTGTGTTTTGCACTGCAATGCAACCCTTCACTGTTGGCCTGTATAATGTAGTTGCATTTACCCTGACTCCAGCCTCCACCCTCAGATAAAATTGAAGATCATGTTTTGTTTCTCTTCTGGAGTTCTACTTGGGATTTTATTGGGAGAAATTGCAACAGTAACAATGGCAATCTGTGGAAAATGCTCATTTTAATAGTAGCAATTATCCCTGCCCATAGGATTGTGTATATATTCCAAATCTTTTAAGATTTTTAAATTTGCTGCATCAGTGGATTAAAATTAAAGTAATACACTTTTCCTAAACTCTATAAGATCTACATACCTATGTAAAAAGGAGCATACTGCCAACTTAAAGCCAAACTTTCTCTATAAGCATGTTTCTGTTCTGATTCAAGGATATTTGATGTCATAGTTTCTAAGTTATTATAAAGAAAAGGAGTACTTGTGGCACCTTAGAGACTAACAAATTTATTAGAGCATAAGCTTTCGTGAGCTACAGCTCACTTCATCGGATGCATTTGGTGGAAAAAACAGAGTAGAGATTTATATACACACACACAGAGAACATGAAACAATGGGTTTATCATACACACTGTAAGGAGAGTGATCACTTAAGATAAGCCATCACCAACAGCAGGGGGGGGAAGGAGGAAAACCTTTCATGGTGACAAGCAGGTAGGCTAATTCCAGCAGTTAACAAGAATATCAGAGGAACAGTGGGGGGTGGGGTGGGAGGGAGAAATACCATGGGGAAATAGTTTTACTTTGTGTAATGACTCATCCATTCCCAGTCTCTATTCAAGCCTAAGTTAATTGTATCCAGTTTGCAAATTAATTCCAATTCAGCAGTCTCTCGTTGGAGTCTGTTTTTGAAGCTTTTTTGTTGAAGTATAGCCACTCTTAGGTCTGTGATCGAGTGACCAGAGAGATTGAAGTGTTCTCCAACTGGTTTTTGAATGTTATAATTCTTGACGTCTGATTTGTGTCCATTCATTCTTTTACGTAGAGACTGTCCAGTTTGGCCAATGTACATGGCAGAGGGGCATTGCTGGCACATGATGGCATATATCACATTGGTAGATGCGCAGGTGAACGAGCCTCTGATAGTGTGGCTGATGTGATTAGGCCCTATGATGGTATCCCCTGAATAGATATGTGGACAGAGTTGGCAACGGGCTTTGTTGCAAGGATAGGTTCCTGGGTTAGTGGTTCTGTTGTGTGGTGTGTGGTTGCTGGTGAGTATTTGCTTCAGATTGGGGGGCTGTCTGTAAGCAAGGACTGGCCTGTCTCCCAAGATCTGAGAGAGCGATGGCTCGTCCTTCAGGATAGGTTGTAGATCCTTGATGATGCGTTGGAGGGGTTTTAGTTGGGGGCTGAAGGTGCTGGCTAGTGGCGTTCTGTTGTTTTCTTTGTTGGGCCTGTCCTGTAGTAGGTGACTTCTGGGTACTCTTCTGGCTCTGTCAATCTGTTTCTTCACTTCAGCAGGTGGGTACTGTAGTTGTAGGAATGCATGATAGAGATCTTGTAGGTGTTTGTCTCTGTCTGAGGGGTTGGAGCAAATGCGGTTATATCGTAGCGCTTGGCTGTAGACAATGGATCGAGTGGTATGATCTGGATGAAAGCTAGAGGCATGTAGGTAGGAATAGCGGTCAGTAGGTTTCCGATATAGGGTGGTGTTTATGTGACCATCGCTTATTAGCACCGTAGTGTCCAGGAAGTGGATCTCTTGTGTGCTAATAAGCGATGGTCACATAAACACCACCCTATATCGGAAACCTACTGACCGCTATTCCTACCTACATGCCTCTAGCTTTCATCCAGATCATACCACTCGATCCATTGTCTACAGCCAAGCGCTACGATATAACCGCATTTGCTCCAACCCCTCAGACAGAGACAAACACCTACAAGATCTCTATCATGCATTCCTACAACTACAGTACCCACCTGCTGAAGTGAAGAAACAGATTGACAGAGCCAGAAGAGTACCCAGAAGTCACCTACTACAGGACAGGCCCAACAAAGAAAACAACAGAACGCCACTAGCCAGCACCTTCAGCCCCCAACTAAAACCCCTCCAACGCATCATCAAGGATCTACAACCTATCCTGAAGGACGAGCCATCGCTCTCTCAGATCTTGGGAGACAGACCAGTCCTTGCTTACAGACAGCCCCCCAATCTGAAGCAAATACTCACCAGCAACCACACACCACACAACAGAACCACTAACCCAGGAACCTATCCTTGCAACAAAGCCCGTTGCCAACTCTGTCCACATATCTATTCAGGGGATACCATCATAGGGCCTAATCACATCAGCCACACTATCAGAGGCTCGTTCACCTGCGCATCTACCAATGTGATATATGCCATCATGTGCCAGCAATGCCCCTCTGCCATGTACATTGGCCAAACTGGACAGTCTCTACGTAAAAGAATGAATGGACACAAATCAGACGTCAAGAATTATAACATTCAAAAACCAGTTGGAGAACACTTCAATCTCTCTGGTCACTCGATCACAGACCTAAGAGTGGCTATACTTCAACAAAAAAGCTTCAAAAACAGACTCCAACGAGAGACTGCTGAATTGGAATTAATTTGCAAACTGGATACAATTAACTTAGGCTTGAATAGAGACTGGGAATGGATGAGTCATTACACAAAGTAAAACTATTTCCCCATGGTATTTCTCCCTCCCACCCCACCCCCCACTGTTCCTCTGATATTCTTGTTAACTGCTGGAATTAGCCTACCTGCTTGTCACCATGAAAGGTTTTCCTCCTTCCCCCCCCTGCTGTTGGTGATGGCTTATCTTAAGTGATCACTCTCCTTACAGTGTGTATGATAAACCCATTGTTTCATGTTCTCTGTGTGTGTGTATATAAATCTCTACTCTGTTTTTTCCACCAAATGCATCCGATGAAGTGAGCTGTAGCTCACGAAAGCTTATGCTCTAATAAATTTGTTAGTCTCTAAGGTGCCACAAGTACTCCTTTTCTTTTTGCGAATACAGACTAACACGGCTGCTACTCTGAAACCTAAGTTATTATAGTTCACCATGAACTCAGATACTTGCTCAAATTGTTTGGATTACTTTGGTTACCCAGGATCAGTGAAAAAGATCATATTTACATACAATATAATCCAATGATACATACAGTGTCTTTTACTCTTTGAGCAAGAAGTTCCATAACTGGCAAAAAAATGGTAACAATGAAAGCAGATACCTCTTCCTCGTTCCTAAGTGTAAAGTAAAAACACTAACGGAATCCATTTCCATTTACTTGGGCATTTGCTTGGAGACCACTATAGGGAGCCAATAGCCACATGTGTCAGAACATTCATTAATAAATTTCTCTCTTTCCAGTCAAACTTTTCTGTATATCAAGTGAATGGAGACCTCCTGGGCTATTTCCTGGCTGAGCGGAGTGGAGAATTTCAAGTAATAGTCTGACATCTGTCTATCACTAATAAATCATGAAGATGGACACATACAGACAACATGAAAGGGGGTTTCAAAGAGGATGGCTCTAGACTGTTCTCAATGGTAGCAGATGACAGAACGAGGAGTAATGGTCTCAAGTTGCAATGGGGGAGGTTTAGATTGGATATTAGGAAAAAATTTTTCACTAAGAGGGTGGTGAAACACTGGAATGCGTTACCTAGGGAGGTGGTAGAATCTCCTTCCTTAGAGGTTTTTAAGGTCAGGCTTGACAAAGCCCTAGCTGGGATGATTTAACTGGGACTTGGTCCTGCTTTGAGCAGGGGGTTGGACTAGATGACCGTCTGGGGTCCCTTCCAACCCTGATATTCTATGATTCTATGATTCTATGTATATAATCGTTTGCTAAAATTTTGGCTTTTGTGATTCACTAGCAAAATATGTCAATAGAAGCAGAAAGATGAGATTCCCCCTAACCCCCATTTCTTAAAAAGTATTTTAATGGCAGCTTTGTAGTGGTTTGACTACTTAGTGCTTCTCAAATGCCTTCTCATGGAAGGAGGTTGCTCTATGGCACCCTGCTTCTGTAGCTATCCCATCTTTTCAGGGGCCCTTTAAGAAGTCACAGAGGCACAAAGTTCTTCAAACAATCCCCAGAAAGGATCCTGTTTATTGAGCCCTCTGGTGCGCACTGACCCTCCAGGACCCAAACCCAGTTCAGTGGCCCTTGAACATAACAGCCCTACGGTGTCAAACCTAAGGTGACCAGATGTCCAAGATCTTTCTTGAGTGTTAACAGCTAATGTAGACCCCATCATTCTGTGTGTGTAGCTGGGACTATGTTTTCCAACATGCATTACTTTGCATTTATCAACATTAAATTTCGTCTGCCATTTTGTTGCCTAGTCATTCAGTTCTGTGAGATACTTTCGTAACTCTTTGCAGTCTGCTTTGGACTTAACTATCTTGAGTAATTTTCTATCATCCACAAATTTTGCCACCTCACTGTTTTCCAGATCAGTTATGAAGGGACACAAAGTCTTTCAAAACAAAACACAAACTAATGCAATCTTCTCCCCAGTTTCAACTGGGCTCAGTCCCCTCCTCCCTGAGGATCTTCTGCGGTCTCTCCCCTGCTTCTCAGGCAGAGTCCCTACCATAGCAGAGCTTTCTTATGCTTCTTGCAGTCTCAATTACTGTGATTCTCTTCTCTCCCCCCCCCCCCCCCCCCTGCTTCCTGTTGCCTTTATCCTGGGAACACTTGGATTTCCCTCAGGTGGGGTTTATCATGTAATCAGGGCTGGTTTAGCCCCAGGCTCCTCAGCCCAAGGGCAATCCACCTGTTACAAGCATCTTTTGTAGATAAAGTGTGTTTCTTAACCAGCAGTGTAACATTGAAGATACCTGTTAGGAGTATAGTGAAAAGTTCCTTGAATGTCTTATAAAATTGTACTGGGGATGAAGCCCTTTCCACTTCTCATCCTCACTATTGCTGCTAGAATTTAGCAAAAATCTGTCAGTTGCATTGGGATGCACTCAGTGAATATAAAGTTCACTTACTAGAAACAATCATATTTTAGCAGACTGTATTTTAATACACCCAAACTATATTTGTGAAGTATATGAAAAATATTATAGCAATTTATTTCTGAAAGTAGGAATAATATGCTGTCCTGCATTCCTTCAAATTTTCTCACCAATATTTTTCACTTTTATTTCTCTTTTCATAAATCTTTTTTCTTGTGGAATACAGACTTTTTCCAGGAGAAGCTGCCACCAGGCATTTAGTTTTCTGTTGTATTTATCAACTGTTTAAGAACCTTTTATTCCTTTATAAATTTGTTCCAATCTTTGAATTTCTTGGCCCAACTTTAATTTATACCAGTACTTTTCTATTTTTTCAAGTAAGAGACTGTAATGTTAAGTTGTCCTCTAATCACTGCTTACTATACATCTAACAATGCTACTTTCAATGTCATTTTTGTAATACATTTGGAAGTACTGAGTGATGTTCTTATACACTGCTTTAACTTGCTTAGAATCCTGTAAAAGCTGTTTAATTCCATAAATGTTGTCTCTGTTTTTGAGTCCCCTGTGCCTCACAAATAGTTCTAAGGGTACAGGATCAGACCAGTTATGAGTCCTTATTTTAGCAAATCTCATCCCCCTGCACTGAGCTAATTGTTAATATATCTATATGAGAATATAATTCATGTATGTGGGAATGAAATTAGTCACTTATATTTAGGTGTAAGATAACAGGTTTGATTTCATGTCCAAAACCACATTTCACAATTCTTTTTCTATATTTCTCTCTGTATCAGACCTATCTATATAAGGTATAGGAGTATAGTTAATCAATATTTTCCCCTTTTGAAGCCCCTTCTCATGGAGTGGTCTTTGAGACCCACAGTAGCAGACTCCCTTCCCTACCCCCATACATCAGCTTCAGACTCTCATAGTATCCCAGTGGACTTTGGTTCCAGCTCTGTGGAGAAAAGATCAAGACGTATTTGCAGAAGCCTACAAATGCTGCCAAAAGAAGAGCTTCTGGTCTACTGATAGGAACTTGAAGCATCAGGAGAGATCCCCCTCAAGGGGACCTCAAGTCTAAGCAGATCTCATGTCTTGCCCCAAGTACTACCAAGGCTCTGGCTTCTTCCATTACTGAGGGTCTAGTACTGCTAAAGGGATCTTCCATTATTCCATGTAAGGAGAAGTCTTTAAGCAAGCAGCCAGGTTGAACACTGCCCTCAGTACCCTTGGGGAGCCCTCCAAATGTAGGACTCAAAGAACCCACCGGTTCTGACTTTGGCAACCTTTAAGGGCCATGGACATCAGGAGCTCTTTAACGACCTGAAAATCAAAAAGCAATCCTACAAAAAGTGAAAAAATGGACAAATTGATAAGGAGTACAAAAGTGCAGCAAAAGTAAGTAGGGACAAAATCAGAAAGGCTAAGACACAAAATGAGTTACACCTGGCAAGCCAATAAGAGGTTCTTTAAATACATTAGGAACAAAAGAAAGATGAAGGAAAGTGTAGGTTCTCTACTTTGCAGGGAAGGAAAGCTAATAACTGATGACATCAAGAAAAAGGAGGTGCTTAATACCTATTTTGCTTCAGTCTTCACTGAAAAGGTACTAAACACAACTAATATTGACAAACAAGGGAAAGGCATGCAAGCCAACATAGGGAAAGAAAAGATTAAAGAATATATAGATAAGTTAGATGTATTCAAGTCAGCAGGGGCTTATCAAATTAATCTTAGGATACATAAGGAATTAGATGAAGCAATCTCTGAGCCATTAGAAATTATCTTGCAGAACTTGTGGAGGACAGGAGAGGACCCAGAAGACTGGAGAAAGGAAAACATAGTACCTATCTTTAAAAAGGGGAACAAGGAGGGGAATTATAGACCAGTCAGCCTAACTTCAATACCTGGAAAGATACTGGAGAAAATTATTAAACAATTAATTTAAGCAGCAGGAGGATAATAGGGTTATAAGGATAGTCAGCTTGGATTTGTTAAGAACAAATCATGCCAAACCAACTTAATTTCCTTCTTTTATGGGATTATGGACCTAGTGGATGGGGAGAAGGAGCAGATGTGTTATACCTTGATTATAATAAGACTTCTGACACAATGCTGCATGACATTCTCATAAGCAAACTAGGGAAATGTGGTCTACATTAAATTACTATAAGGTAGGTGCACAGCTGGTTGAAAGACTACACAAAGAGTAGTTATCAGTGGGGAAGACATATCTAGTGGGATCCCACAAGGGTGATTCCTGAATCATATTATTCAATATTTTCATTAATGACTTGGAAATGGAGTAGAGAGTATTCTTATAAAATCTGGAGATAACACCAAGCTGGGAGGGTTCCAAGCACTTTGTGGGACAGGTTGAAAATTCAAAATGACCTTGACAAATTGGAGCATTAGTCTGAATTAAAAAAGACAAAATTCTATAAAGGCAAGTCCAAATTACTTAGGAAGGAAAAATTAAATGCACAGCTACAACATAGGGAATAAATGGCTAGGTGGTAGTACTACTGAAAAGGATCTGGGGATTATAATGGGCCACAAACTGAATGTGTCGTCAATGTGATGCAACTGCAAAAAAGGCTAATATGATTCTGGGGTGTATTAACAGTAGTGTTGTATGTAAGTCATAGGAGGTAACTATCCTGCTCTACTCGGCTCTGGTGAAGTCCCCGCTGGAGTACTGTGTCTAATACTTGGCACCATAATTTAGGAAGGATGTGGACAAACTAGATAGAGTTGAGAGGAGAGCAACAAAAATGATAAAAGGTTTAGAAAATCCGACCTATAAGGAAAGGTTGAAAAAACTGGGCCTGTTTAGTTCTGCAAAAATAAGACTGAGCTGAGGACCTCACAACAGTCTTAAAATTATGTTAAGGGCTGTTATAAAGATCAAATATTCTCCCTGTCCATTGAAGGTAGGACAAGAAAGAATGGGATTCATCTGCATCAAGGGAAATTTAGGTTCAATATTAAGAAAACCTTTCTAACTATATTAAGGGTAGTTAAGCACTGGAATAGGCTTCCAAGAGAGGTTGTGGCGTCCCCATCATAGGAAACTTTGAAAAACAAGTTGAACAAATACCAGTCATGTGTGATCTAAGTTTACGTGGTCCTGCCACAACATAGGGGACTGGACTTGATGACTTCTTGAGGTCCTTTCCAGATCTATGTTCTATGATTCCATGACATACAGGGCCTGAGGACCACATATATAAGAAATTTGGAGACCGTCCACCTGTACAGTCTCTGGTACCGCTCTCCATGCATCAATTCATAGAGTCATAGAGTTTAAGGTCAGATGAATGATCTGAATTAATTTTACAGGTCAGGAGATGTTTCTGGTTCCCATCCTTAGGCCACATATCAGCAAAAATCTGAGACAGGTGGAGATTCAGAACATTTTTTGGCTCCTGTCCACCTCTCTTAATAAATTGGCATCCCCTCCATTTTGAGAATTATTACTATTTTTTTTATTTTGGTAGCGCCTAGAAGACCCAGTTGGACCTGGTTGGACAAGGACCTCATTGTGCTGGTGCCCACTACACTCTCATACCTCATTCAGTTATCTTTTAGCCCCATTAAATATGTTAAATATTTTTATCAACTGCTTAAAGACAGAAAAGAAGAGAGCCCAATGTGTCCAAAGGTAAATTTGGACTTTTCTTTCCAAACCTGTTATCTTATGCCAAATGTACTTGTCACCTGTCTTATCACAATTGACTCTTATTATAATTCATTTTGTTTCCCCCCTTAATTAAATTCATTGTGTTTTTACAAGAACAGAGCTATTTAGCTGCTTACTTTGCATGTGTACTTTTTGCTGTAAATCCATCCCCATGCCTGTGAATCTTCTTCAGTCTCAATTCTGTCAGTCTGTTGCAGTAAATCTTTATTTTTCATTTCCTAATCTATAAGATTCTCCTCCTTTAGAGTTTTGCTGCTTGCCAAAATCCTGCTTCCTGTTCTTCTGTTTTTATTCTTTGATCTTATTTAGTGCCTTCTCTTCTCATTCCAAGTGTACAGAGGAGCTTTTGTCCTTCTTTCATAGTGAGCTGTAGCTAACGAAAGCTTATGCTCAAATAAATTTGTTAGTCTCTAGGGTGCCACAAGTACTCCTTTTGTTTTTGCGAACATAAACTCTGTCCTTGATAGAGGAAGAGGTGCTTAAAGGGAAAGCCCCATCTATAATGTGTCTTTTTGTCAGAGCTCTTCAGTTATTTCTGCCATCTCCCTGCATAGCTTCAGAGTTAATGCAGAGAGATCTTGAAATATTTGTATTTTCTGATTTTGAACAAGTTCCTTTTGATCACCTGCCTCCCTTAACAGCACTTCTTTTTGCTGAAAGTAATGTAGCTTAGCTATTATGACAACTTTGGATGATTACCTGCATTTGAATGTTGGAAAGAACTTTATGGGCTCTCTTCACCAGTATAACTTCTACTGTATGAATCCAAGTCAAAATTTCCCCTGGAATAAATTTTGTACAGTGAAGACAATGTTGTATTCTCCCACATTTCCTGGCACTCTCTTATTTCAGTTCCTTGTTCTTTATGTAATTATTCCCCCCCCATCCCCCACCCCCCGTTTTTATCTGTGTCCTCTTTCCAGATGCTTTACTCTCACTTGGAATGAGGCAACCTGATCTGAGTTTTCACCAACCTGTTTGAAATGTTCCTTTTAATTTTCTTTTTTCAAATTGTATTCAATTTTGCTTGGGTATCAGCTATAAAGCCTTGAACTCTTGTAGCAGTTACCATAATCAGCACAGTATACAAACCTATATAGAATAGTTCTTGGATATAACCTTTAGTTTAAGGTAAACTCCGGACCCCTTCCCTGCTTTGTTCTACCAGGGTATCATCTTATCTTCTTCCCCTAAATATGTGGAGTCATCCTGCAACTAAGCATTTCAGTTCTTCTTGCAGACAAAAGTACTGATGTTGGAGGGCTTTTCAGAGTTAGGCATAAGTGTGCAGAAGATGCCCTACTTGTGGAAAATGTTGATCTAGAGATGAATGTAGTAGGTGTCTCCATGGAACTAAAGCCTAAAAAAGGCAAAGTTAGATTTCTGTAGAAAGAATAGTTTCTCTGCCAGGACCAGAACTCCAAAATAACTATATACAAATTCAAGTGTACATACATGTAAAGTCAATTAATATATTATTCAAATAAAATTGGTTATTTTTTATCATGCTTCTCAGTTTCTATTGCAGATCTTAACACCTTGAAATATGGTGACTTTTTAGATAACTACAGATTACATTAAACTTCATTCTCTATATCAAGTGTAGGCCTGCTATGCAGAGAAGATTTCAGTGAGTGCACACCATATCTTCCTTTAAGCTCTAGTGAATACAAGCTTGGAAACAATATCATCTGGAAAGTGAAAGTCTGAGATCAATATCATGTCTGAGTGCCACCAAGGAATATGTAGGACACTAGTTTGCTATGATCTTTCAACAAGCAGGGGGACTGTTGAATGTCCACCATGCAACATATTGGCACATATTGGAATATGACAGTAAAATTATACACA
Organism: Dermochelys coriacea; assembly: GCF_009764565.3. Lineage (NCBI taxonomy): Eukaryota > Metazoa > Chordata > Testudines > Dermochelyidae > Dermochelys > Dermochelys coriacea. The sequence goes on from NC_050073.1 coordinate 75,190,239, forward strand.
AAAACTACCTTAAAAGAATGCCTGTGTAACCTTAATTTGCCCCCCTCATGTGTATACATTATGAGACAGTCTTTAATTATATGATCACATACTATTTTTTCCACAGGACCCTTGCCTCCTTCATTTGTTCAAGGGGAAAAAAGTAGAAATAGACCATAATGAAAATATATTTTCATTCTTTCTGAACTTGGTTAATATGGAACATAATGAAACAATAGAACCACATTTCAAGCTATCACTCTGAAAACTGGCCTCTCTGTTTTCAGTAACAGTGCCTTCATGGAAATACAGGTGCCACCTGTTCTTTCTATTAAATACTTTTTAAAACAGTGTGATTCTCCGAAGTTTAATGTGTTCACTGAATTCAGGGTAGATTTATTATCTTTCCTGTGTCCTGTTGGCCCATTACTAATAATCTGACTTTTCGGATATTTTTTTTTGGACTGATTCTTAAACCCTGTAATATATCCTTAAGGTTTTTAGCTCCTTTACTTGCATCTTTCACACCCAGTTTTGGAACTCCGAAGTCTGCAATGCCTCCACTGCCTCCCTCTTCAAGTGTGATTCCAGGACAAGAACTGTTTTCTTAAGATTCCTGTCTGATGATTCTAATGCTGACTCTGGACAGCTCGTTTATTAGACCAGAACTGTTTTCCCAACTGAAAGTCTGCTGTAGTTGAAATGAATAGTTTCAAGTAAATTTTTGTAGTTCTCACTTGTTATATATTTCTCCAGGGTGAAATCCTGATCCCACTGAAGTAGAGAGGAATTTTGCCATTGGCTTTAATGGGGCTAGTATTTCACCCAGATGGCATGACTGGGATGTGGGTAGTCTGGCCTAGAAGTCAGAGCAGGAGTCAGGAGGCAGGCTGGGTCTGGGTACCAGGAGATCAGACTTTGAGACAGGCCAGAGGGCAATATGTTACTTTTTGTGAGTAAAAGTGACAGAGTCTGGCCCAATGAGTATTGTAGTCTAATATTTATAAAAAAGGAAGAATCTGGGGCAAGAATCATGATAAAATGGTTATTCCCTCCCCTCCTTGGTTCTAAGTCAGTAGTCAGGCAGTTTTGTCTATAATAAAACAATTAACAGCCAAAACCAACATGTTGGAGAACAGGCCAGTGACAGTGATGGCCTAAACTGATTCTATTCTAGAAACCAATGAAAAAGTGCATAGTGTTTTAAAAAAAGATTGCCTATCAGTTGGTTTCTTCCTTTGTTATAGTAATGCTCACTAGTGAAGTCAATTAAGAATAATTTATTATCAGTGATAAGGTTTTTCTTACTCTCTTAATTATATTCTAATTTAAATGTGATGTAAATACATTTACCTTCCAAACAAATGTTGTGTTAAGGTGTGCTAATTGGTCGGGTGTGACAAAAACAGTAGTTTTTTGCCAGTGTTTTGGGGCCATTAGTATCAAAAGCACTTCAGTCAACCTCAGTATTAACATGGGAAAACTTTGTGTAATAGCCTGCTATAAACATTAGCAAAGTACATCAAGACCTAGTGATGGGGAAACCTAAAAAGGTTCAGAGTTTAGATTATGATTATCTGAAATACCCACACTTGCAGAGTAAGCATCACCTTTGTCCCACATTCAATAGGCTCTGTTACTGACACTTCTCTAATATTCCCCAAACTCCTATTGTAGACTCATAGATTCCTATCATGTATTGTCTTCTTGCCCAGAAGAATTCGTTGCTTGCTACACATCTCTGCTGTCTGGTGAAGGGACTTTTTCTTGCCTCTGGATTCTTTTGGGGACTATCATAGAGACATTATCACATGAAATCCTATCTGATTTTAGAAGTTGTAATAAGAGACTCACTGCCAATCCCTCCCTGCTGTCCCTCATAGAATCACAGAAGATTAGGGTTGGAAGAGACCTCAGGAGGTCATCTAGTCCAACCCCCTTCTCAAAGCAGGACCAACCCCAACTAAATCATCCCAGCCAGGACTTTGTTAAGCCGGGCCTTAAAAACCTCTAAGGAGGGAGATTCCACTACCTCCATAACCCATTCCAGTGCTTCACCACCCTCCTAGTGAAATAGTGTTTCCTAATACTTTCCTAATATCCAACCTATACACCCCCACTGCAACTTGAGACCATTGCTCCTTGTTCTGTCATCTGCCACCACTGAGAACAGCCTAGCTCCATGCTCTTTGGAACCCCACTTCAAGTAGTTGAAGGCTGCTATCAAATCCCCCCTCACTCTTCTCTTCGGCAGACTAAATAACCCCAGTTCCCTCAGCCTCTCCTCATAAGTCATGTGCCCCAGCCCCCTAATCATTTTCATTACCCTCTGCTGGACTCTCTCCAATTTGTCCACATCCTTTCTATAGAGGGGGGCCCAAAACTGGACGCAGTACTCCAGATGTGACCTTGACAGTACTGAATAGAGGGGAATAATCACTTCCCTTGATCTGCTGGAAAAGCTCCTACTAATGCAGCCCAATATGCCATTTGCCTTCTAAGGCCCTCTCAGAGGTCCAGAGAGGCCCAGGCCACTTCCAGCTTTTGAGGCCCCTAGCCATATAAAAATAAAAAAATGGCGACACATGAAAACAAAATAAGGCACCAAGTGAGACACAATTTGAATTTTTTTTATTTAACAAATGTTTTTCTAGCCTTTTTCTGTGCAAATGCACGAATCATTGAGGAAAAATCTAGCTTTTGTGCAATGTCACAGTTGATATTAAGCATGGCGAGCCCATTCAAGCACTCTTGTCCCATAGTTGAACAATGATAAGAACATAAGAATGGCCATACTGGGTCAGACCAAAGGTCTATCCAGACCAGTATCCTGTCTACTGACAGTGGCCAATGCCAGGTGCCCCAGAGGGAGTGAACCTAACAGGTAATGATCAAATGATCTCTCTCCTGCCATCCATCTCCACTCTCTGACAAAGGCTAGGGACACCATTCCTTGCCCAATCTGGCTAATAGCCATTAATGGACTTAACCTCCATGAATTTATTCAGTTCTCTTTTAAACCCTGTTATAGTCCTAGCCTTCACAACTTCCTCAGGCAAGGAGTTCCACAGGTTGACTGTGTGCTGAGTGAAGAAGAACTTCCTCTTATTTGTTTTAAACCTGCTACCCATTAATTTCATTTGATAGTTCTTTACCTGCTTCAACACATTGAAGGTGTGTTCACCTGAAGCCACTGATGCAGGCAAACTGACAAAAACAGTCAATGCTATTGTGATATTAGGAAACACCCCAGAGAGTCCAAGTTCGAGTATTTATTAAAGAAATTCCTTTGGCTTGCAATCCAATTTAAAGTTCGTGGAACATATTTGTTTGAGGAAGATGACCTCGTCACTGAGATCTTTTGAGATTTCTTTGTTGTTCTCACAAAACTCACTGTAAAAGATTGTCCTTACAAATTTTCACCTTGAATATGGGCCTATAGACTACAAAAGCCTATGATGATAGCCAAGCTAGGGCTCAACCAACCAACCAGTCACATCTTTTAGCTACCATATGAAGATAATAATGAGGAATTCTCACACATAAATAATTCCTTAGTCAACTAGACTTAAAACTATAAAGACACTAAAATATAACAGTTCTCTACCTTTCAACATGCAGTTGATCCAGCACCAGCCACTAGTAGTGGTTTGTTTATATAATCAGCTGATCTGACAGGACACATTCATCAAGGTCTAATCTTGTGCCATCAGAATTGATATATTTTTATTAATATTTATGAACATTTTTAATTCTTTAATATGACAAAATCTGTATCAGTTAACAAAAATTATATTTTTTTTACCAAATCACATCTCTTATTTGCTTAAATTTGCAGCTCTAAGCTGAGAGAGTGTGTCACATTTTGGTCCCATAGGGATGCGCATAAAAACAAGTTGCTAAACTTATCAAATGCCAAAAAATTAACAAGTGTCTGAATTTGAAGCCCCATTTGAGCTTGAGGCCCAGGCCAAATGGCTTTCCTAGCCCCTTGTCTAATTGGCCCTGAGCCTTCTTGGCAACAAGGGCACACTGACTCATATCCAGCTTCCTGTCCACTGTAATCCCCAGGTCCTTTTCTGCAGAACTGCCGCTTAGCAAAGTTGGTCCCCAGCCTGTAACAGTACATGAGATTCTTCCTAAGTGCAGGACTCTGCACTTGTTCTTTTTGAACCTCATCAGATTTCTTTTGTCCCAATCATCCAATTTGTCTAGGTCACTCTGGACCTTATCCCTACCCTTCAGAATATCTACCTCTCCCCCACAGCTTAGTGTCATCTGCGAACTTGCTGAGGGTGCAATCCATCCCGTCATCCAGATCATTAATGAAGATGTTGAACAAAACCGGCTCCAGAACCTACCCCTGGGGCACTCCACTTGATACTGGCTGCCAACTAGACATTGAGCCATTGATCACTACCTTTTGAGCCCGATGATCTAGCCAGGTTTTTATTCACCTTATCGTCCATTCATCCAATCCATACTTCTTTAATTTGCTGTCAAGAATACTGTGGGACCTGGACCCCAGCACCTGATCCAAAGACTTTACATCATTGGTCAGACCCCTTTGATATCACTGGATTTTGTATCATTCTTTAAAAGATGTTTCTTCTGACTGAGCACACAAAATTCAGCCACTCCTGAGAAAATGATTTCAAGTAATTTCTGTTAACCATCCTTACCGCATTAGGTAGTTTCAGCCAATGAGGGACCCAGAACCAAATAACTTGTGACCTACAATCACTACACAGATTTTCCAAAATGTGTAGTGTGCAAATTTGTCTCTAAATATTTGCAGTGATCTTAATGGCAAAAACATTTCTGAGTGAACTTTTCTGGGAATAGTTTGGAAAATAGCAAATTTCACACAACTGATCCAATTCTGTAAAAGTTTCATGAACTCAAAAATGGCAAGTGTAAGTGGGAAAAAAGTTTATTGCATATGTTTTGACTAGCAATATGAGAATATAACATATCATATGAGAAGGTGTATACATTTTAATTGTCAAGCAAAGGTTAATATGATGCCACTTTCCCCTTTATTGTCTATTTCTATACACAGCACCTTACTCTGTTAAATAACATTCTATTCTGTTTCTATATGTTACTTTCAAATATAGGCTAGGTCTTCAGTCTAATTAAAAATTAACTATAACGTATTATATTGGCTGCAGGTGCTATATTCATTTTGTGTATGATAGTCAGTTTATCTGGGTTGTCAGATTCTAGCTTCCTAATGTCACTGACCATTTGCAATGATGACAATGAGAATTATTTGCAAGAGTCAATGAAAATAATGAGTCTAATGTAAGACTTTGGGTCATAATATTTTTTCCAGTTTACATTTTAGACTAAATCTGAAAAAAATCTTTGCATTGACATGAAAACTAAAAAGTGACTTGAAACATTGTGGAATGTGTTTTACTCTTAAAAGCTAAACTCTAGCTTAAGCCAGAAGGTCTAAGCTACTTGTAATATTTGTATGTAGCTACAAAAGATATAAAAGAGATTAGACTCTCCATCATTTAGATGCAAGTTTACCTGCCCTGAATGTGAAAAATAATTTATTTATTTTTCTTTTCCAGGTTTACCAGGGAATTACATGCCAAGAGCTATTAGCTAAAGACATTATTTAGCACTAGCACTTATGTAGAATTAATAGGATAAAAAAGCAAATGTCTTTCTATTCTTTTCTAGTTTAACATTTATTCTTACTTAGAAACACAAAGCACCCTTAAACTGTCATCCAGTATAAATCAAAGTTCACATATCAATCCATTGTTATTCATTTGTCCTGTCCTGCTTCATTTCTCATTGAAAGTCTTATTTTCAAATGATACTTAACTTGATATAGACTGGTGGGAGAAAGAGTTACATTGGGTAAAATGTTTAGAAATGCCTAGGTGATTTAGGAGCCCAACTCCTGTTTCTAAAAGAGATGTATGCTCCCCGGAGTCTAACTTTCACTGACCTTCAGTAAGACTCAGATTCCTAAATTACTGAGGTTTTTTTGAAAATTGTATCCATTATCTATTATTGTACACTAAGCCAATGCCTCATTCTCTAGGCTCAATTATTTAATGCCCTTTCAAAGCATTTCCTTTGTAGTTTCCCAAAAGAATTATTCTCAACAGTGTACCTAACAGAGATCACATGTACCTGTACTCGTCATCCCCTTCTGTGCTAGTCTGCATATTGGTCAATGGAAATAAGACATTCGCACACTTGTACCCTACCTCCTGTATCACTCTTTTTCAGTGTAACAAAGAATGATCTCATGGTGTGGTAATTAAGCATTGCTAATTAAGCAAGATAAACAGTTTAAAATGTCCAAGGCAAATAAAAGTATTTTTGAAAAGCTATATTTAAAAAAAAATAATGGGACAGATCCTCAGGACGAGGTATGGGAGTGATAAGTATGTCATCTGCACATTTTGGTCTCTTCTTCCTCCCCACAACCACTGTAACTCTCGAAAGCAGCTACAACAATAGTTACTTTGAGTTTGGGTTGGGAGCATGTGGAATAGCAGGAAGGGGTGGAGTCATTTTTCTCCCCAACTCTCAATCATGCAGGGTCAATAGAAACTGAAAAAAGCAAAAAAAAACCCAACAACCCTCAAGTCAAACTCCACTCTGGTACTATTTATTACACCTATATAATGCTCTAGGGTGAATCCTATATAATGCAACTGTATAAAACCCCACTGTTAAAACAGCCCTGAAATTCCAAGGCACAAAGGGACAGATGTTCAGGAGAAAGTTGCAGCATTAAGTTTTGGTTTTCTGGCTTCTGTTGGTGTAAGCTAGACCCTTAACATTATTTAAAATTGTTTATTGTATTTAATTAGATTCTAATTTCTAGAGAAAGAGACATTTATTTTTAATGCTAAATTGGTAATACAGGAGAAGGAAATTCAGATCAGCTGTGTGCTTTATTCATATTATATTCTACTTCAGATATAATTATTTCTGTTGTTTTTTAAGACATAGCTTTATGAATAAAATAATTTGGAAAACAGGAGAGACAATGGAGAAATATAGACCACTACAAATCTTATAAACCTACAACATATACTTTAATTACATTGGATGACTGTAAATCATGAATGTAGAACAGCTGGATGCTATGAAAATGTAAATGTAGTCTAATCTGTGGACATAGAATGAAGCTAGAGAAGGTGTAAATCAAAATATCTATTGGGAAAAAATACAAGGGCTGACATCAACCACTTTGACATTTTTACATAATTCCCTGCTGGACTTTATAGTCCATATAAATGCATGTGAGAGTATTGTAACTCTTAGTTATGAAAATACAGCCACACTAAAAATGACTTTGTGCATTGTGATTTCCATAACTGGCTCTTTCTAAATTGGGTGCCCAATTCCCAATTTCGCAGCCCACTAAGCTACTCTTCTAACTTAATTATTTGGATGTATTCAGAACTAAAAATTTCTGGGTGGAGATTAACAAGGCCTATGATGAGAGCAAATTTAACATTTATTCTTGCTTAGAAAGAAAGAAAAATGTAATAGTGTGTGTTCTTGATAAGGGTCCCAAAATATTGTCTCTTGCTTTTACAAAATGAGCAGAACTCACAAGGGCTCTTCCTGTGCCCCATCTAAGCAACAGTAAAACTTTTATTTTATTTATTTACAGGCTTTTCTATGAAGCTTCTCAATGAATTTATCATCCAACAATGCTGTGAGGTAGGGAAGTATTATCATTCTCATTTTATAGCTGTGGACTGAAGCCTAGAAAAATTTCAGAGTGGAATTTTCAGACATGCCTGAGATAAGAGCACAACTTCCACTGACATTAAATGGACTGAAAATCAATGGGACTTGTGCGTCTAATTCAAATAGGTCCTTATGAAAAATTCCATTCTAGATAACATATAAAAGGTAGCATAGAAAATCTTTGATACTCAGGAACAAAGCCTCCCAGTCCAGTGCATTAGTCTCAAGATGATCCTTCCTCCCCAATGAATATATTATAATTTCTGTAATGTTTGTACAAAAGTAAACAAATTAATAAATGGTATAGAAAAGGTAGATCAACAGTTTCTGTTTTCCCTGTCTCATAACAGAAGGGAACATTCAGTGAAACTGAAAAGTGGCAAATTCAAAATTCATGAAATGAAATTTTTTTTACACAGTGTGAATTTAGACTGTAGAACTCATTGCCACAGGATGTCCTTGAGAGTAAGAATTTAGAAAGATTTAAAGAGTAATTGAACATTTATATTGATAATAAAAATATCCAGTTATAACAGTTACTGCAAATAAATATTTCAAAGGGTTATAAAACCTCAAAGTTTAGGGCTCAACCAAATATCTAACTATTAGGGATTAGACTGAAACCCTTAAAGGGGAGCAGATTATCCCACATCTCCCTGCCATGGGGTTTCTTGCAGTTTCCTCAGAAACACCTGATGCTAGTCACTGTCAGAGACAGAATACTAAACTGGACAGACCTCAAGTCTGATACAGCATAGCAATTCCTATGTACCTGCATTCGTAAGAAGAGGAATGTCTTTATACCAGGCATGAAATATAAAATGCAATCAACCTGCTGTAGTGGTGTCATTATATAACTTTGGCTTAGTTTTTGAGCAGAACTGAGAGCACTGAGATGCTGAGGAATAAAATGGGGAATAAAATAAAAACTGGACCAAGAGGACAAACAAACAGATTTTTTGTTTGGTTGGTTGATTGATTTTTGTTTTAATTATTGGGGCTGAAATCAAAATAAAAAAATATGTCTCAGAATATGACTAACATTTAAATAGACCAGTTGTTGATTGCCCAGAAAGGCACTCTAATGATAGGCCTAACTTTTATACTGGGTTAAGAATGATGGTCCCCAATCTTCCTCACTGAGGAGTGTGTGTGTGTGTGTGTGTGTGTGTGTATTATTTACAGAGACACACACACTTCTTCTGAGGCATACATAGAAATTGAGGCAAATCAGTTCAGTCTAACTGGTAGTTATTAAGAATTTGCTTCTTTCCAGTATGGTATAAAGCAGTTAATTGTAAATTAAGCTGGATAAGGCATGTTATATAAGATAGCATGCCTACTTAGCTTGAGGATGGACCATCCATTAAATGCATGGACCATCTGTTTCAGGTGCAAAGAGACAGTACGAAAAGGGTATGCAACAACAGTGGGACAAAAATGACCTACCCAACCAAAATATTTCAAGTTTATGGACCTGATTCAAAGCCCAGTGAGGTCAATGGAAATCTTTCCTTTTGTCTTCAGTGAGGTTTGGCTCAGTCTCTACAGGCATATGTGTATGCACATGGTGTTATGCTGGAATAATGTTTTTGCCATATTCACTCCCGAGTGTTGAGGGTAGCCCTCCTGTCAGCTTTTTCATCTATATATAATATAGATGTAAAAGTTAATATGTATAAATTTTGTAGTTTTTCCTCTCAGTGGTAATCACATTTATTGCTGTTCTGTATAGGATGGCTACTGCAAGCCCACACTCATATAAGTAGTCCAATTGACTTCAGAGTTGTACTCACATGAGGACTACTTAGCTGTGTTTTCAGAATCAGGCCCTTTGATTCCTCATGCATTCGTCAAAGCATTGTTCTGTGCTTGCCTTATACACAGCAGACAAGCACTGATTCTGTGTCTGACCTAGTCAGTGATTGCACCACTCATATGAAACAGTATTTAGATGACCAGGTCATGAGTACATAAAGAATGCCCTGAAATGGAAGTCTCTGCTTTCTCTGGCTCATGATCACTGCCCCTGGAAAAAAAGAAATTGTAGCTTATATTACAGAATCAAAGAGGAGTATATTGTTTCACTCTCAAATGTTCCCTAGATGTGTTTTTGCCCTTGCCTGTTTGTAGTGGATTAGTATTATTTTGAATTGTTTTTCCCACTGCTATTCAAAACATTTTAAAGTATCCAATTATAATTATTTGAAAATGTACAACACACACACACCCTGTACTGATCAGTAAAGAAAACGTAAGTGAAAATCAGTAATTTTCGAGGGGGTGTTTTGAAAAAAAAACAGTTTTAAAAAAAGACAATAATGCCAAGAGAGTCTAATGTAACTGTTTCATTCACTTCCTCTCTTTCTTTCTCTCTCTCTGTGCGCACACACTATATCTAGCTATATAGTAACAAACAATTTGAGATTAACAGAATGGATTTTTAAATATTCCAGGAAAAGCTCCACAACATGCTCAGAATTTTAAATCCATGCAAAAATTGTCTGATCACAATGATGTCTAAGTGCATGTCCAGTACCTATGGAAATTGTATATTTTGGAGAAATGTACTTAAATTGTCTTTGACTAGGCTGAATACAGTGAAAATGATAGTTGTAGAAGCATAATTATATTAAAATGATTCAAGGACAGTGACAGTCTTTCATGATGTCTAATCAGCACCTTGGATGTATCTATCGGCACAGAATGGTCAGAAACAATCTGCTAAACTGATGGTCCTCAATTACAATTATCTTTGGCTTGTTACTTATCTAAGTACATGCAGTATTTCAGGATTGATGCTTAAGCAGTCTGGTATCTTGTCTGAGACCTTTGGGGACATTACAATACCATTTTCTTACCTTTTTATGTTATTCTAATTTTAATAATAGAGTAAAAGTACAAAATATTATGCCATAGGATCAATTAGTCCAGCATCAAGCCTCCTCCCAAACTATATGAGATTACTAGACTATATAAGCACAAGGTCTTTCCTCCGGTGGTGACCCTGATGTTTCAGGTGAAGGGAAACACCTATTGCTTGATTTCACTTAAGAGCATCTGTTTATTCTCTGAGGTATATATGTTAAGGAAGTTTACTTTTCAGAGCAAAACCATTTTAATCAGCGCTTGAAAAGTTGTTTTCTTGAATTTTGAAGTTTCATGCAGACAGTGATGATCTCTCAGCTGGAAATGGAGTACTCAGCCAGCCCTTCTGCAACAATTATTCATTTGGTGAATGTACAGTGTATCTTTAGTCTCTTTTGTGGCATGCCAGTGCTTCTGAGCCTGCTTCCAAATTAATATACTCATTACCATTATTGTTATTATTATTAATAAGTTACCACGAGTGAGGTGGAAAGATCCCAGAGTTCAATCTGCACCATCTACACTGCAATTAAACAGCCTCTTACCCCAAGCCACGCAAGCCCAAGTCAGCTGGCACAGACCAGTCGTGGGTGTCTAATCGCAGTGTAGACATAGTCTAAACCTCAAAAACAGAACTCACAGAAATAGGACACCTTGACCTACTTCCTTCTACTTAGACTAAGAGGGGAGTGCAAGTTACAGAAACTCTGTGGATTTCAGCTCCACTCCTTAGATGTTACAGGGTTTTCTTTTCTGTGGAAATGCCTATGTGAAATTACCCCTTTAATAATAATCTTAACAAAAGTAAGACTTATTAAAAACAGAGAAAATGGAACTTCATAAGAAATGGTTTACTTACAATAGCTTCTTCTTTTATCTTACTTCTTATAAGCTAAACTGAATAAGGTATTTTCAACATAGTTATAGAGAAAAAAAGAAAAGTGAATAGCTTACATCTCTTGAAAGCTATGTCCTCTTCTGACTTTTTTGGACTGCCTGTTAGCTTTCTTTGCTGACTAGATATAAATCCCTTTTGTATCCAGAGATCTCGCTTATTAAAGCCCTTCAGCTAGAGCAGCTTAGAAGTCCGGACACAGCTCCCTTGATCTCGGGTGGGCACTCCCATTTTCCAAAGTACTTTCTCCAGTTACCTAAAATACAAAAAGGGCTTGAGCTTACTGGAATGGTTCACTGAGTATACAATGACCCTTAATGGGAATAAATAGCCTGCTTTCAAAGGCTTAACAACCAATCCCAGAAACTATATTTCACAGACCGGTTTCTTTGTGTGCCCTTCAGATAGACAGACTGTCATTTTTCTCAGTATGAAAGCCACTCATTTCCTGTTGTGACAAACTAGGGATAGAGGTCCATATCTTCTATCACAGTTGAATTTGAGGTATCCTAATTTTGAGGAGTCAATTTTGACACCCTAGGGGCCTGATGTTCATATGTTGAGCTCCAACTGAAACCAATGAGACCTGCTCAGCAGTTCCAGAGATCATTTCCAGGTCTATCAATCTGAGCACCCAAAAAATGGAGACACTAAATCTCAGGTAGCTACCTGATATCTGGCATTTCCTCTACAGCCAGCTCCCAAGCATATCTCTCAATGAGCCAAGGCCAAATGCAGAACTACAAAATGAGACTCAAAATGAGGGACACAATACATATAGTCATCCAGAAAACATAAGATGCTATTGGTGTTCCTCCTTAAGTCTACATAACTTGTTTACCTCAGTTTCATGATTCTTCATTCCTGATTTTATGTATACAACAACAAAGGGAAAGGACACCAAATGTGTGTGACATATAGGACTATGTCCTTTGAAATGAGAGACATTTGAGAGTTAAAAGAAAAGGAGTCCTTGTGAAAAGGAGTCACCTGCGCACCTACCAATGTGATATATGCCATCATGTGCCAGCAATGCCCCTCTGCCATGTACATTGGTCAAATTGGACAGTCTCTACGTAAAAGAATAAATGGACACAAATCAAACATCAAGAATTATAACATTCAAAAACCAGTCAGAGAACAGTTCAATCTCTCCGGTCACTCGATTACAGACCTGAGGGTGGCTATCCTTCAACAAAAAAACTTCAGAAACAGACTCCAAGGAGAGATTGCTGAATTGGAATTAATTTGCAAACTGGATACAATTAACCTAGGCTTGAATAGAGACTGGGAATGGATGAGTCATTACACAAAGTAAAACTATTTCCCCATGGTATTTCTTCCCTCACCTCACCCCCCACTGTTCCTCAGATGTTCTTGTTAACTGCTGGAAATTGCCTACCTTGCTTGTCACCATGAAAGGTTTTCCTCCTCCCCCCCCCCCCGCTGTTGGTGATGGCTCATCTTAAATGATCACTCTCCTTACAGTGTGTATGATAAAACCCATTTTTTCATGTTCTCTGTGTGTGTATATAAATCTCCTCACTGTATTTTCCACCAAATGCATCCGATGAAGTGAGCTGTAGCTCACGAAAGCTTATGCTCAAATAAATTTGTTAGTCTCTAAGGTGCCACAAGTATTCCTTTTCTTTTTGCGAATACAGACTAACATGGCTGCTACTCTGAAATTTGAGAGTTATACTCTCATGTGGCCATTTCCAGTCTGCTCCTCACTGTAATACATACAGACTCCCAAGGTCTCTCCCTGAACCTGATCTCCTTTGCTCCCATTGGATGTCATTTCATTTTTCTATTCATTGAACAACATCAAACCCTCTATTGCAATTGTCCCCAACCTTTCTGTGGGAATAGCATATTGCTATTTCCAGAAGACTGTGGCTGGCGCCAGACACCCCGCTACCGAAATGCCACCGAGAAATGGCAACGCTTCTCGGCGGCATTTCAATGCGCGGTTCTCTGCGCCCGCAGGCACCATGTTGGGGACCCCTGTTCTACTGGCTCTTTGCAGTATTAGCTCCCTATTCTCCTGAGGATGTGCTGAAGCCCAAGAGTTTCCCTACATCTCATTCTGTGTGGCTGTACCCACTAATGAGCTAGCAGGTTAATTACAGGAATTGAAGAGGCGATTTGGATACTATATCTAAGGAACCATGAGGAACTAGACTGGTATCTATTTTTGGATTGTCCTCCAGAAGTGTATTTAGAAATTCTCTGCTTTCCTTTTGTAACTATTCTCTAAGGCAGTGGTCCCCAAACTTTTGAGTGTTGCACCTCCATCCACACCCCAGAGCCAGGGCCAGGAGTGGAACCATGGTTCTGGGTGGGTGGGACACACACACACACACACACACACACACACACACACACACACAGAGGAATAAGGGGGCCGAGGCTGGGGCTGCAGCTGGCAGTTGGTCTGGGGCTAAGACTGGAGGCTCATCTGTGCTGAGGCTGGGGCTGGGGGCAGGTGCAGGGCTGGGAGCTGGGGATGCGCCTGGGGCAGGACCGGAGCACAGTTGGGGGCGGGGAGGGGCTGGGTGGTGCTCCCACCTCACCCTCCCCAAGGGGCCTGGTCCACCCCCACCACACCCCACTGGATGTTCCTCCATGTCCCTCTACAGGGGTGCACCCCAGTTGGGGACCTCTGCTGTAAGCGTATGCCTATAATCCAATAAAACACTTGTGTCTGGCCTGTGTCAGCTGACTCAGACTCATGGGGCTAAGGGTGCAGGGCTATAAAATTGTACTGTAGACATTTGGGCAGTGAAGACATTTGGGCTTGGGCTTGGGCTTGGGCTGGAGCCCGGGCTCTGGGACCCTCAGTCTTTAGCCTGAGCCCAAGTCCAAGCCCAAACTTCTAAACTTCTAAACTGCAAGTTTGTAACCCTGAAGCCCAGTAAACCTGAGTCAGCTAACACGGACCAGCCATGTTTTTTTTATTGCAGTGTAGACATACCCTAAGATTTGTACCTTTGGGTATTATCTTAAATTCTTTGCCTCTGAGCTCTGGCATAATGTAAAATACATATTGGGAACCTCTAAAAGGCTAGAGAATGTAAAGTGCAGGGATTGGATCACCTACACTATTTGTCTCTAAGCTCCTGGTACACATATAATTATATAAAATATCTAAAAAGGTTAGGTATCACAGCATTCAGGTGATAATCTGGAGTAGGATAAAGTTATAGTGAGTTTATTTTATTAGGAACAAGGTCTCAGTCCATTGAAATCTATGGCAAAATTCCTCTGGATTTTGGAAGGAGATGGATTTGGACATAAATGATTTGAAATATTAATGATTCCTAGATATTTAAACTAAAACTCTATTAGTCACACCAGTAACACTACTCTTGATTAAACCCTTGCAATATCCATGTATAAAGCTAATGATTTTGTCAAAAAGGTATCTTTCTCAAAAATACAATAATTTTATTCTAATGAGATGCAATTAATTTACTTGTGTTGTAGTTGGATGCAAAAAATGCTTGAACTGGCTGGCAATGCAGTGGAATTATTCACATTTCACTAAGAGGAATGATGTAATTTTTACAAGAAAAATTGGTTTCCAAAATCCTCTTCAAGCAAAACCCAACTTTATCCACATGAAATACTTTCTCTTTTCAAAATGTTTACCATTTGGCCAGATCCTGAAGACCTCACACAGTTTTTACCAGCATCCTAATCCAGGGAGAAGCTCCTCATCCATTTCAATGAGTGTGACTTCAAAAGTAAAAAGACCATTCTGCCTGTCAGTCTCTTTAAGACAGTTTTTATATGAGGGGAAGCATACTGTGTGCCCTCTCACAGGTTTGTAATATTTGTTCATTGTTGTTTTTCTTCATTTGAAAATAATGAGGTCCAGAAAGTTTGTTCTTTTGTATAGAAGCATTAATGCCCAGCAATGTGATTCCACTGATGTGGGAACAAAGGACAGCTTGACTCATGTTAAATCTTGGGACAGTCTGTGTTGACAACACTGATGGAATCATCTGGGGATTATTCTGTGAAAATAATTTGTGGAGATTTCCTCTCTCCCCTGGTCTCCTCTCAAGAGGATAATCTAGCCTAAATTATTAAAGTGGAAAATTTAAACCAAAGGTTTCACAGGTATAACTATGGGCGGAATTTGTCTCTTAAAATACACAGTAACTGTAAATTTCCTGCAGTTTTGGGGAATGTCTTAACATAATTCTTCTTAACTAAGTAGAAAAATAAATTTTAGATTTACAAAGTTAATTTAATTCCAACTAATTAGCAACTTTATTTTTTTTTCTCCTGTTCTCTCAGGCACTCATTGGCTATTCGTTAACAATGTTATTCTGCCCACTTCTCCAAGCACAGTGACACAAGGACGACTGGAGGCTGCTGACTTTGTTTAAATACTAATGACTAAGTGGAATTTAGAGAGATGAGAGTAAATGATGTAACCAGTAGAGCTCTTTGTTTTCCTTTTCTTCTATAACTATGTTGTTTTGTTTCTTTGAATGCATAATGAATCAGATTTACTGTTAATTGTGAAATTTAAGGTAGAAAAAACAGAGCTATATTGTCCTTTTCCATAGGGAGAAATATGCTCTGTGGAAGGAGAAAATTATACCATTTTGGGGTACTATACCTAACAAAGCAGGCTTGGACGGTCAGCCCTCTAAATCTGAGGCTGCTACAGGATTCTGAACATCTTCAAAGAGGACCTGATGCCTTTCAGCATTTCTTTCCCTATAGTAGCATGGCTCCCTCAGAGGCAATGCTCCTATGTAGTTTCAATCTGATAGCTTCACCCTAAACCACAACTTGCATGCAGGTGGAGGACAGCATACAAGATAACGTTGTTAGGGCCAGAAATATCTTATATAGAAAGATCCCCACCGGTTTGTATGGGAATTATGCCATGGTGCATAGATATCTAACACTCCTGACCACACAGTGCACCCATGGAGATGCTTCCATATAGTCAGAGGAAGAAAGAGTATGGTGTGGAAATGGTTCTGCTCACTTCTGCATATAAGGATCCATTTCTGCCGAGTTTAGCTTCTTTCTGTGCATGCTAGCCCTATAGAGCACATTTTTCTCCTCTTGGTGACTCTATACCTGTGTTCCCAATAATTAAACAGCTGAGGTGTGTAACAGGGTTCACAACCCACCCCTCTTTTGGGAGCCTGCTTACTGCCCCCAGTAAGGCTCAGAAAGGCTTCAGGGTTGTACAACACCCATGTCTGTACTTAAGGTTATCCCACCACCAGCATCTATCTATATACAAGCTTGACAGGATTAGTCACCTCCTTTACAGGCAGAGTCAGCCTTTAGCTATGAGGCCTACTAACTTCTCCCAGACTGCCCCCCTGTCTGTTGGCGCCCTCCCAGCCTTTATAGCCCTTGGCTTGTCAGGCCAGCAGGTGTTGCCAATCCTCAGGCTGGCATCAGGCCTTTTCCATCAATCCCAATCTGTTTCCCCTGATTGGAGCTGACTGGGCAGTGCTAATTAGGTGCTTTTGCACCAGCACCCTGTTAAAAGGTGTTTCCTTCCTACAATGCCTCTGGCTGTGAGGCGGGTAAGCCAAGAACTCTCTAGCAGGTTGGCGGATTAAAGTCCAGTATTTCTCAAATTTATAGTTGAGCTTTTAGAAAGATTAATGTGACCCCCACCATACTAAAATGAAATAGAATATCTCACTTGTCTTTCCTCATAGCTTTTCCCAAAGGAAAATATACAAACATGACATTTCTAGTAAGGAAACCACCAGACAGAAAATATGTTTTTTGTTTTGTAATTTGTTCTCATGGCAGAGCTTAGAAATATAATCAGTACACACCCATTCTTCTTGGTAGGTATATAATCCACCGACTGTTCTATTGGTTCATCTAGCTACTGTAGCAGTAAAGTTTTATGTTACATTTAAATTCAGTTGCAGTACTGTAATTACATTTCAAGCTAGTGTATTAAATTTAAAAATAAATGTAAAAATATATAAATGGCTAAATTTTTGACTGTCTGTAGTATATTTACCTTCAGTGAGACTTCCCTCCTCAGATATAAGAGTTTGCTATATACAAAATTTCTGCTCCACAGGGAAAAGGCTTGCTTTTCCAAGCCTCTGGGGAATGTTTTGAGAATGGAACTGAAGGAAAAAGATGGTTAAGGAAGACTGCTAATTTTGTTTTGGTTACCAGAATGTTCCTAGACTGTTTGAGATTTGCTATTGATAGTTAGGGGTAGAGAGTAGCATAGCTTCAATTTTATGTTTGTCAGCTTTGTTTTGTTTACTCTGCATCTGTCCATTTATTTGCTCTCCAAGCCCTGGGTGTAATGAGTTTAAACCCCATTGAACCTCAGGACACAATGCTTCTTGGGTTTAACAGTGTATCCTAGATGACTAGTTAGACTTTGTCTTAACCCATCCACCTCATATGGATCAGGAACTGTGTGTGCCTGAGGAAAGAGTTGTGACTCCAGCCTGAAGATAACAGCAAGCACTGGAATATGACCAGGCCACTTAAAGGAGCTCCTATTCTTTTTCTTTTTTCTTCTCCTACCACATCTAAGAATGTTTGGTTGCAACTCGCTTAATATTAAGTTTCCACAATTAAGAAAAAGGGTAAGGAAGAAAAGTTGATTTTGTAACTGGCACTTAATAAAGATAGGATGTTTACTTCATGTGTATGATTATAAAGGAGTGAAATGTTTAGACCATGCGATCAAATCCTAGTATTTTAGTACAAGCCATGGGTACACCAAATAGCATTTAATTAAACTACAAACACTAGCAGAAACTGATCCCTGCATGGATTGGAGCCTCTTTCAGCCCTCTTATGCCAGAGCATCTGAGCTTGGATAAGACTATTGTGGTTGTAAAACAAAGATGATTGAAGGGTCTCTCAAGAATGAGTTATAAGAAGTGTTTAGTTGCATTTCTAATGAACTATACTATACAATAATTCAAAAAAATCTAATAAGAGCTGTACATTTACATGGAATGTCTATCACATATGTCCTTCATCATCTTTGTAAAGCGTAGCCATTATTAACCCTTTATCTAATGGTCCCCTAGGGCAACTGCTATGGTATATGACTGACCATTCATTAGTATAATTTATGATAGTGAAATCATCCTCACCCACTGGGGTCTATGAATTTCTGTGGTATATAAAGCCTTTTGAGATGCTGTACTTGGTAGCATGCCAAAAGCATCATGACTTCGAGACAACTGTTAAAGGTGATTTGACAGCTAGGCTGTGTAAACTTTGGAACCTGGTGGGTCCCAGTACGGATTCTGACACACAGTTCAAAGGAAAGGGTAGTTTACCAGGGCTGGCAGAAAAGGTGGCAAATACCTAGGGGCTCACTATTTGGAAGTCAATAATATAGCAGACCCTAGTTTGGACCATAGGTGGCATCAGAAACATTAGGCCTTTCAGACCTAGGACCTGGGGTGCCCCCTTCTAGTCTGTCTCCACTAGCACTAATTAAGTATACTGTAGAAGAACTCTGGCTGGGGGATCTATGCCAAAGCAATAGCTTCCACACAGCTCCCATGAGCCAGCTGCCACAAGTGTGGACAACAAGCAAACCATCACTCTGTCCCCATTTGTATGTAATTATGTCATAGAGCTGCCCTCAAACACCGCATTTGTCTCAGGTTTCCCAGACACCCTGCTGCACTAACCAACTTTTGACCATCTGACCCCTCAACTGCCATGGAACCTTCCCCACCCTGGCTGACTTGTAACAAATCAGCACATTCATCCCAGTATGTTCAACAGCACAAGAGGTGTACTTGTTTAAATTTCCTTGCAGATTTCCTTGCAGTCAGAGAGTTAAAATATAAAGACATGGGAGCAACTAAAACAGATCTCTATGTCTAGGGATTGCTGTTGGGATTCCCAGGCCTACTCTTGCTAATAGAGTTGTTCTCACACACTGGAGAGATGAGAATGGTCCATCTGTTTGTGACAGATTTTATTACAGTCATGGTAACGATAGCTTCATATGAGTAATTTCTTGAATGGAGGTCAGGTTGGATCATTTGTTCAAAAATATCTTATTTTAAAGGTTTTAGATCTATTATGTTTTTACGGTTAAAAAAGTCACAATCCCTATGTCAAGATAGTAATGTATAATAAAAATATGAATACAAGTTTATTCCCATGTCCTCAGGTATTGCTACAGAATAGGCTAATAATACTAAAGAATTGTATTTGGACATACAAGAATTAAAGGTATAATGAAAGCAAAAGTCTATTTTTTTAAAAAACAGACTATAGTTAAAATCAGTCCAATATAAAAAACTGCAAGGTTTAAATGGAATGTCATTAATAAGATCATAAATGGATATAAACATATTACTCTTCAGATCATAGAGTTTTAATATAAAAAATCAATAAAGAGCTAAATAAAAACTGCTTTTTATGTTTCCCAGATTATTCAATAGAAAAGCCAACAAAATTAAACCCCTATTGATATGATAATAAGTCAACACAAACACATTACTTTCCAGATAACAAAATTTTAATACGGAAGATAGGCTGAAAATTGATTTCGATATCAATCAAATTCCAATTAAATTAAAGCAGATTATTCAACAAGACATTCAATAAAATGAAGTATATATTGAGATATTGGTTAGTAAATAGAAACACTGTATATTATTGTCTAGATATTAAAGTTTTAAATTAAAAAAGCAAACAAATAAAAACAATTTCATTCAATTTCTGGTGATATCAAATCAAGTAACAAATCCTTACCCAAATCATTCAACTTTCCATCAACAGATTCCCATAATTTTCCCATAATTTTTTCTTAATTTGAGTATTCACATATTCCATTTTCATCATAGTTATAAGGAACAATTTGGGAGAGGGATAGCTCAGTGGTTTGTGCATTGGCCTGCTAAACCCAGGGTTGTGAGTTCAATCCTTGAGGGGGCCATTTAGGGATTGGGGGCAAAAATTGGGGATTGGTTCTGCTTTGAGCAGTGGGTTGGACTAGATGACCTCTTGAGGTCCCTTCCAACCCTGATATTCTATGACTCTATGATAAGGTGAAGTTTAGCAGGGAAAAAGAAATAAACAGCAAATCCTAGCAAATGGAAATCTTGCAATATAGATATACTTTTTTTCTCCTTGCTTAAATAAATCTGGCAATATCCTAATTTCTTTATCATTATAATTAGTATTTCTTTTTGATTTCCCAACCACTGACATCAAGCTTTTCTGATGTAAAGAAGACCAAAAGATTCAAATAAGAGTTCAGTTCAGAGGGTTACATGTATCAATGCAGCTAAATGGGGTTAAACCAAAGTCATAAATATGCAATTGGCTACCAGTAGGTAGAGTCTTGTGTCTGCATGTTCATGTGCTGGGGAAGAATAGTTTGACCACATGAGAATGAGGGACAAAAAGGGGAAAGAAAAAGAAAATAAAGCTGATTTAGAGTGCCTGTGGCCCCATTGAAGAGTGCTCCTTTCTGATTAAACTGGGGGTTCCATTCTTGGCTTGCAGGGCTGCCTCTAACAAGTGTGTGGATTGGGTCCAGGGACCCACATCTCCTGTTGCTTCTTCCTGGCCAACCTGGATGCTCCATTCTTGGCTTGGGGAGGGCTGCCTACCTTGGGGTCCAGGGACTGCCCCAGCCTCCCTCTCTGGAGGCTATTAAGCCTCTTCCCTACCTTTGGGCGCTGACTATTAAGCTTCCTCACTTACTGCTATAGCTTGACTAGTAAGCCTTCCTCTGTGGCTTCTGCTTGGGGAGCATGATACCCTGGGGTACATTTCCGGGGTCATTCCATCTGTCAGACCAACCCAATGGGTACATTGGGGTGATCTTGTGGCTCTACTAATTGGAGAGGCAGCTGCCAAGATTCACCCTGCCCATACCCTCCAACCCTTGGCCCCAGTTCCATTTGGGCATCAGGTCAACCCCTGACCTCAAAGAAAGGTGAAAAGGAAGTGGCTGGACCCTCCTCCTGCAAGGGTTGTCCTGCCCACTTCCTTCCACTCCAGTCCTGTGCCCCAAGTCCCTGTCAGCCACCAGGTCAACTCCAAATCCCAGAGAGGGGTGGAAAAAATGTGATTGGATCTTCCTCCTGCAAGAATCACCCTTCCCACTGGTCCTGGGCCCCAACTAACCCTGTCGGTTATCAGGTCAGCCCAGGACCCTAGAAAAGTGAGACCGGAGGTGGCTGGAGCCTGAGGAGGAGGAAGGTACTTTTCCTATCCTGCTAGAGGACCCCTCTTAGCAGAAGCATTGGGAAAAGTCTTATGTCAAAGGCTGACTTTCAGTAGATTGCAGTAAGATAGCTGTTCTGTTATGCATGAAACCCTGACCCCGAATCAGATCATCTATAATGACTTAGCAGGAGGTTCCCCATGAACATGCGGTGTCCTATAGATGAGCAGGGCCCCCCTTCTGTCCGCACTCCAGTCCTGAAATAAATGGCCCTCCGCACTGAGCCTTACCCCCCCTCGGGGGGCAGCTACCTAGGGCCAAACAAGGCCCCATGGCACTGCCATATCACTACATTGAGGGGAGAGGCTGACTTAGAGGCATTCAGTCATAATCCCACAGATGGTGGCTTTCTCCGTTGGCTTCTTGGCTAAGCATACACACCAACTGTCTGAACCTGCAGTTCCTCTTGTACTGAGCAGGATTACTATTGCAACACCACATCATCATCAGGGTAAAACAAGCCCAAGTACAAAGTCATAAAAGGAGATGATACATCCAGAGATCTTTTTGATTTCCGCCTCCACCTCAGAGTATTACTCCACCTTCTGATGGGCTGCCTTTACACGCCCAGTATTATCTTCCCAATCCTAACATGTGGTTCTACCAATGGTTTCCAATCCAATTTGTTTCACTGATCAGGGCATGGAATATCCTCTTATATCTTCTAATCCAGGCATCCTTTGTCTTAAAATGCTGCCTGGAAATATGTGGGAGTGTCTCCTTGGCCAAACCAAACCATTTACACATCACATTAAACCTTGGTTAAAACTCTGGCCAGTGCTTGCCTGGTAGGAAACAAACTAGCTCTTAATTTCAATGCAGTTATCAGAGTAGAGGATTTAGCTAAAAGAGTAAACTTCAAAAAAGCATTACTTATAAGATTGTTTTTAAAATTATTGATACACACTCCTTGATGCTTTAACCTGCTCCATTTATTTCTTCTTCACTCCCTGTTTTGGGGTGATACCACTAAAAGTTAAAATTGATTCAGGTGTATGCTAATGATAAGCCTAACCAACTGTTATTAGAAGCTACCTGCTTTCCCCATTTGTGAATTAACATACAGAGAATTTGTACCAAAAATTAGTTACTCTAAGCAACCATCTTTGAATCTTGAATAAAATAGCCCACCGGCAGTAATTTGTGGAGATGAAATATATTCTTATTAGTTTTCCTAACCAACACATCTAAATTATTTAAAATGTGAAAGGGAGGCTCATTCAATAATAAATTATAAAATAATCTGGGTAAAATATGAACATTTAAAATAATCAGTATTGGGGCTGGTCTAAAGGGATCTCTATAAAAACTATTTCTCCAGTCAACCAATTTAATAACTGTATAGGATAGGATACAATAGGATGTATTTACAATCCCAGTCCATGGGTTGACTAGCACCCAAATATTTTTCAAAATGTCTGGATTTCACATAGTCTATTAATTTGCTGCCTAATCTCCAATTTTTGTTAACAATGTAATGTTTGTGTTTGGGTAACATATGGAATCCTTTATCTTCTTAATATTAACTTTAAGACTAGTGTAATACAAAACTAATTTAAAATGTCCAGGTTCTTCATTACTCCCTTGTAGGATCCACTCAGAATGGCCACACCATCAGTATGTACCAAAATTGTGATCTTTTCCCCCCTAAACACAAACCTACATCCCTCAGGCTTCATCTCTGATCCATAGCAATATTAAACAGTATTGGAGAGAGGGGATATCCATGTTTCACCCCAGTAGGAATTGTAATAGACTCAGTGCCGTCCTTACCCACTTAATTTTTTGTAGAACAATTATTATACAGACTTTTAATAACTTCACTAAACCTTTCACTAATACTAAATCTTTTGAGATCATATACCATATGCCCATGACCTACTGAACCGAATGCCTTAGCCAGATCTACAAAGACAATAGCAATTTCATTTCCCCAGCATTTAGCTCTCTTAATTAAATTATTTCAAATAGATATATTTTCCTCACATCCAGTAACTGAAATAAATCCTTTTTGGCTTCGGCATATATTTTAATGTTAATCAGGTCACTAAAGTATTCTAAGCCAAGATGATCTGATGGCAATAGGTTTCTACAAGGAGAGATGGGCAAGCTCTTCAGGAGCTTGAATTTTTAGGATTAAAATTGTCCTGTTCTCCTTCAGATATACTGGAAATTGTAAATTTAAAAACCAAATATTAAAAATATTAGAAATTACATTAGAATTTAAATTAAAAATACCCCAAAGTTCATTAACTATATCTTGATCAGGACCAAGGGCACTAGTTTTATGAACAGCTTCTAATGCCACTCAAACTTCATTGGTTGTTTTAGCCTCATCAAAAGATCATCATCTGTCCACTCAGGATTTACACAACTGCTCTATCATATCCCAACCAACTGGCGTAGTCTGCATTCTACCCAAGCTACTTTTTATCTCTTCCAAAATATTTAAAATCTGTTCTACATTGCTAAATTCCTTAGAGAGGCTATTGATCTTAAGATGTTCCTTTAATAATTTAATCCTCTCACATGGTGTTAGAACTTCCAATATGATTCCACCAGGTTGATTGTCTGAATCTTGAGCCACTTTCATTCATTCTTTTTTAGCCCATTTTTAAAGCCAAATCTCTCCTCTCTACAATCTGTTTGTTTTTGTCTTCAGTTCATTCTCAAAGAATCTATTAATATTCCTAGTTTCAGCATATTTAACCTCTAATTGAATTAAAAGTTCAATTTCCTCTGTGGTCCACATATGATAGTGAGAGTTAACTTTCATCCTGACTTCTTTCTCCTCTTCATTCCTAGCTGGTGGATATTTAAGCCAGGCATGTTGACTCAATCCAGATCCATATGGAGGGAATAGGAAAAGCCTTTCTCTGGGCTGGATAGCTCCTTAGGAAAGTGCTTGGGGAAATGGCATTCAATACTGTGACAATGGGGATGTTTACCACATTTGCTTACCCCATATGACTCTTATGGCTATACTTCTGTGTGTAGTATTAATGTGCTTTACCCGTTTGTCAAAAGTTGCTAAAATCTGAGGACAAGAGGACAATTACAGCATTCTATGGGGTATTCTAAATAAAATAGCAGCTTGCATAAGGATGCGGTTTTCTATTGTGTCTATTGTCCTCAGGGTTAAAAGAAGCATGTGTGAAATTATTAGTATAACCAGTATCAAGCAAATATTTGTCCTCTAATGTATCTAAATACTTGTAATAAAAATAGGCTTAGAAACATCTGATTTCAAATCATTAAAAAGATTATTAGTAAAAAACAATGGTAAAAAGGATGAGACTGTCATTTTGCCATTGACAATACAAACTAGATCTACTTCTCTGTACAGGACATTATATTCTTCTTCATCATGTATCTTCCATGAAGAAGGTCCCCATGAATAGGTCCCACACTCTCTGTCAGACCCCTAACATATTTAACACAGCTGGTCAGGGCATCAAAGCCAGCAGTGGGATATTGTTAACCCAGTCCAGTGTCAATCCAGTATAAAGAACAGTATTATTTGAGAGCAAGAGCCCCATCTTAAGGATGGAGACACCCCGGCAGGTCCCATCAGCCTTCCCCAGGAGAAAGGAGCTGGGTCTGCAGCACAGGAAATGGACTGATGGGAATGGCAATCCCCCAGGATTGGTCTGGGTCACAACAGGGAAGGATAGTGAAAGAGAGGGTGGCCTTTTGCTACAGACTGTGAAACATGCACAGAGTGGGTGGTGGGAAGCAACCCAGGGAGGGAAGCCTTATGGTCCTCCTGAGTGCCAGCCCTCTGACAACCTGGGCCAGACCCTGGTGGAGTGACAGGGTCCCGGCTCCCCTACCAATCCCTCTGCACCAAGAAAGTACTGACCCCCTCACCACTAGACAATGCTGCCAACAAGTACCAGCCATCACACAGACACTAAACTGATCTCATTTTAAGCAGTGAATTTGCCCATGAGCCAAAGATAATGCTAGAACATAACTCTCCTTTAGTTAATTCAACAGGTATTTTGTTATTGCCTTTTTTGGGCCAATTGATATTCCCAAATTACTTCTTTTTCTCAAAATATGTATACAGTAGCCATTATTTTTAATTAATATTTACATCATTCAGTGAGGCTATGGCAATAGTGCCAAAAGACATCACCTACCTATAGAAGAGAGAGGCTGTAAAAGATTACCCTAGAATTCTGAGGGAAGATCAAAAAGTAATTCAACCAAAATCATTCTAAGATAACCCTGATACTGGTGTGGCCAGTGGGATGGACAAACCTGAGAAATATACATAAACAACAAAATATTTTCAATTTTACCATTAGAACCTGTAGGAGGCTGTGACCCTAAGCAGACTCTCCCAATGAGTCCCTTAGATTTTCTCCACATAGTTTCACCCTGGACTGGCAAGGGAGCCTTTCAAATAAATAAAATTAGAAGATCAAATGAAATTTTCACACTCTAAATGTCTTTTTCTCCTCAGGTGCCCCTACTGGAGTATTCCCAATGCTTCTCTGCCATCTAGAGCAAGAGTCAAAACAGTTGAGTTTGGTTTGATTCTTTTTGACCCTGAGAGAGGTAAGTACATTCTCCCTACCAGTGTCTCATCTCCATCCTTCATAGAACTTGTCCTGGTTGGCTGAGAGAAAGGGTATCCCTTTTCTACCCTATGCTTCAAGGCTTCCAGTGCTGAACTTTAAAAAAAGAACCAGTTACCTGTTTTTTTCCCCAGACACCAATTACTTCCCCAGCACCTCTTTGCCATTCTCTGGATCTTTGTCTGCTGCAGAACTCCTGGAATAGCATTGCCTAGCACTCAAGACTTCCCCTTCTGGCCTTAAGGGTCAATATACCCATTTACAGAGCTCAAATTGAACATTCCAGTCAGACATTAATGCCAAAATGATGAGTTCTAAAACTCAGATGACGTTGCAGTACATTAAAGGTGTCTATGCCACATATATTCTTTGGATTGCTTCTTTTAGTTGCAGAGGTTACTGTTTGACATGACTGGAAGAGTTACTGTATGGAGAGTGGTATTTTTAATTTTGCAAGAAGTGGTGATATTTAGTTATTTAGATGTGTCTAAATGTCAGAATAGTGATTTTCAGGACAAAATGTAAAGACGCACAACAATTACAGTTTACTACAATGCCAGCTAGCATCTCAGGAGACAGTTTTTTCCCAGTGGAAACGGTGCCATTCACAGAAATATCCTGGAATGACACATCATGGAAATAATATTTTTTTCCTATGTAGAGAGACGGATATTACCTGTGCTATTTGGAACTTGGCACCTATGATTGTTTTTCTGCTCTGTTCTGTTCTATTCTTGTCCTATACTCATTGCCAGAGTATCTGCACATTTGACTATTGTTGTTGGGTGGCTACCTTAATCTTTTAAAGGACACAAAGTGTTTATCTGATTTTTTTAATTAATAAAGGAATAGTCTATGGGAAAACAACAAAGCTGTGAAAAAAGCAGTAGGTACAGTGCACAGTGAACTGCATATAAAATGGCTGCCTTTCTCTACCAAGATCAGAACAAAAAGGTGTAGTACAAATTAAATTAAAAAAATACCTAAATACACCCGGCACACACACATCTAATAAAGTCGCTCTCTGCTAACAAACACATCAAACCCAACTCTAATAATCTCCACTCGAACATCAACTCTTTATAAATCACTATGTGCTTAGTTCCTAAAGGATAATGTATATTTTATTGTGCCTGTTTCTGATTAGTTAATGCTCTGCTACCTTCAGGGATGCCGTAAATTCAGCATTACAAATTAGAGCACCAGAGAGGAGAGGACTATTTCCTTTTTCTAACGAATGAATTCTCACCACTAAAAACCTTCTGACCACCATTATCAGCTGAAGGAGAAAGAGGAAGAGAAAAATCCCAGTTAGTCCTAAATGCACATCTCTCAAGTGACTACATAAATTTGCTTGCTATCACATTAACATGGACATTGTCCACCTCTGTCAAATCTCAGCTCATCCCCTCAGGCATCTCACATAAGATACAGTATAATAATGGTTTAGGTTAGTTAAGCATCCAATGCTCTTTTAGAGTTGGTTGAGGATCAATTTTTCATTTTCTAAAATAACTGAACCTTTGCCCCTGTGACTTATGTTATTATTCCTCTGAACATTCAAGAACTTCAGCTGTCTCAATAAGCTTTCCATGCCTCTCATCGATCACTTATGAAAGAAAAAGGAAAAACTCAAAAGAATGAGTTATAAATATTGCAGTTCCATCATCTTTTAAGTCTCTTCACTAATAATCAACCCTATAGATACCTTTACTTTGAAGTTTGCTGTTTGTTACTAAATACAAGGCAACACGGTTCACACATATGAAGGCACTATCCTATTTTTGTTTTTTTCTTATTGCAGAAGATATCAATTTTCCTATGAGAAGAAAGAGTTAAAAGTCCAAGTAAGTAAAACAACAATTCTGTTCCAATTGGTCTCAGAAGTTGAAAGAAATCCAAAGTCTGAATGCCACTGATATTTCTATTAGGACAATAATAATACTGCAAATAATTGCACTTTTGATAATATCCAAGTGCTTTGGTTTGTTACAGTGTCATAAATAATGGAATTTAGTATGGGAAAGTGGATCAGCTCTTAATGGCTGAAAATTAAAGGTTTTCTGGTTTTCCTGAATACCCTGAGTTGAAGCTCTATGAAGTAAACTGATTTTCACTGTTTTATATAGTGTTGCCATTATTTTACTAAATTTTATTCCCAAAGTCTTCAAAAAATAAATATTTCTTTACTACTTACAAGAAAATATAGCGGTGATACTAATATGTTCTCCCCTCCTAGAATAAAGATTTAGAAAATTTCTGTAGCTGTGTTGTTGTAGCCATGTTGTCTTCAGTGTTGTAGCCATATTGGCCCCAGGATATGAGAAACAAGGTGGGTGAGGTAATATCTTTTCTTGGACAAACTTCTGTTGGTGAGAGAGACAAGCTTTTGAGCTTCACACTGCTTTTCTTCAGGTCCTGGAGAAGCATCACTTTCTTTTCTGCAATAGGCTTCAAACCTGCAAACACTACTTGTGTAGTGAGTACAACTACCTACATAGGCACTAACTTGGCTTCCATCACCCTAATGAACTTATCCTTACAATACACCTATTATCCCATTTTATAGCTGGACAACTGAGACAGAGTTAAAGTGATTTATTAAGGTCACACAGAAAGTCAATTACAGAGCCAGGAATTGAACCCACCTCTTTTGGGTCACAGTTCATTGCCTTAATCACAAGACCATCCTTCACAGCCCAGCCCAATGCATTACAGTACAATTTCCATACAGTAAGACTCTATAATTACATTTAGATAATTCACAACTTTAGATCTTTAAGTCTTTAAATCCTGTTTAATTAATCAGTCAGGTCCTGTTCCTACCCCCAGATGCATGTGTCTCTCCTGGGCAGTGCTTACTCCCTCAAATTACATTGGCGTCAATGGGAGTTGTGAGTGTTTAGTCCCTTGTAGCAATGGGTCTTCAGTTCTGTAAGATCAGGTCTTGTGTAAACACTCATGTGATACATGAATGTTATGTTTTTCTAATGGGTTTTTGTGTGTGCAATTAACCTCATCTTGATAATTTTGGAGCACTCTTTGTTGGCGTACTCTATTTTCTCTACAGATAAAAGTGACTTCTGTTTATATCTGCTCAGTTCTAATATGAATAAATACCATACAGACAATTTCCCCAAGTACTTAGATAAATGACTAGGTAGCGAACTCTTGACGCTACTCTTTTTATGATTTTTTGGGTATGTATGTGGCAATATTTTAAGTATATTTTTCATAAAGTTGATTAAAAAGATGGTTAGTTAAAGCATGTTGTCGCATGCTGTAAATGGTCATACAAAATAAAAAACTGTTGTAGCATAGAGGCATTATTAGACCTGCAAAAAATACTTTACTATGTGCTATTTACCTTTTAAATACAATAATGACCTGGTTGAGAAACAAGCTATCCACAGAAATATCATCTCCCATATGCACCTACATATATGCAATCCACACACTTCTCCTATGACCTGATGTACTGTACCTGAATTTCCTGTTCAAATGCTTGCTGCATCATTTATTCTTTTCCACAAGTATCCTAATTACGAATGACAAAAAGCAGAGTAAATATGTAACAGATGACTGAAGGTAATGAAATCAATCTACTTTCTTCAATGATCTGTATAGAACCATTTCTGCTGATACCTTGCAGTGTCTGACCTTTTAAATTGACAGGATAGTCACCACTGATGCTTTTTAAAGACAGCTCTCTCACCTCAGAAAAGTGGAAGCCAGACATCTAAGACCAACTTATTTGTCTGTGAATCAAACTGTCATTTTTGTTCTGCTAGTGTCTGTTATCACGTCTGGACAAGCAATTATTCTCTAGGTTAGGTTCATACAACCTTGAATTTTTAGGAAAGTCCTTGAGAGTTAATGCAGCCACTTTACACAGCTACAGTTAATGTATATAAGTGAATTATACAGAATTTTGGCAGCTAGTGCTGATAATAAACATTTAATTTACAACCCATACAATTCTTTTAACTTTGCAAAGTGCTTCATGTATCCATCTGCTTCTTCTGATTTTTAAAAAGCCTATTTAGTTCTCATTGCATTTAGGTAAATGCAGTACACGCCTGTCACATCCTGGTGTCCAATCCAGACCAGTGAGGGGTTGTCACCACCTACCCTGAAACCTTGGGTGCCTCACAATGCTTTACTGTTGTGGTTCCCAGCCTGGGCTACTCACAAACAGCCAAATGGGATGCAGATCACACACTGAGTTTCTGTCCTGGACCAGCAACTCTTACCCCAGCAGCCTGTCATCAACACACCAGTCACACTCTGGCTTCAACCAGCCTTGCATACTATTGCCAGAGTCACCCCAATACACGCCCAGTCCTGAATTTTCCCAAAAAGTGTGTTCTGCACTGTCCAGCCTTCTCCTGGATATTTCAGATATTAAAGGTCTGTTGCTCCTGGAAAGGCTCAATATTCAACAGTATGCTCCTTTAACTCTAATTTCCAAACAGTTCTGTTTAAAACACAATACTGATTGGTTTAGTTTAAAAATAAAACAAGTTTTTTTTAACTACAAAGAGAGATTTTGAGTACAAATACAAGGTATTAAAGTCACAAATTGTTACAAGAGAAATAAAGATAAAATACTTTCTAGTAGCTAAAACTTAACAAGCTAAACATGGTTCAATGCAATCCTTGCCACATGTTTCCAGCAACATGGCTGATCAAATTCTCAGATCAGAATCTCACCTAAAGTCAAAGGGCTGGTTCCTTTGTCTTCTCAGGTAGCAGAGAGAGAGAGAGAGAGAGAGAGAGAGAGAGAATATACACATGTGTGAGTCTGGGGTGGTTTTGCCCCGCGTTTTTATAGTCCAGTCAGGAAATGCATTTTCCTGAGGGTTACCTCTAGATAAAGTTCATTCCAGCTGGTAGGAAGGAGACATGGAGTCTCATGGTGAAAGAGGTTCCACATTGTTCTTTGCCCAAATGCAGATTGCTCTGTTCCCCTTTGTTACCAAAGAATGGCCATTTGCCAGGTAATTAGCAATCAACTTTGGTGACACCTGGCTTGAGGTGTCAGCTTGTCCTTTGCCTTTGAGAAACCAGTTTACCCACTCCCCAGACTTGTCTTGTAAACACACTGTAGTCATAATTTCAGTTTAAGTTCATAACTTTTAATATGCATTTTGTACATACATTGCACAAGAATATTAATGATCAGTGAGTTATTAGTTTCTAAATGATACCTCACAAGGCATATTTTGTATAAAGATTATTACAATAGCATGTAGGGTGTGAATCTAGGGGTACTTTCAGTCACAACTGAACAGAACGAGAGCCAGGGCTAGAGCATGAGCAACTCATGATTAGGCAGACAAATCAAAACTTTCATTATGTTTCCCTATTTCAGGATTAAAAATTGACTCAGTAAGCAGACAATGAAATGATGTGGATCTCTCTCCCTTCTCCAATTCATTGTATATTTCTGACTGAGAACAAGAAACTCATTACATTGCACAGAGAGGTGATTAGATCATTTATACCCATTGCACTGGGCCAAAGCACCAAAAAAAATCACCTACCAGCATAAGCACCATACAGTGCATTATATACGCAACAAGCATAATTCAAAATGGAGAGGCTCAACCAAATCTGCTGAATAATCAAAAATCAATCTAGAATGGAACATTTTCAGGCAAATGCATTCAGAGATTGAAAACAATCTCTGAACAACTTAAATAAATGTATAAAGAATATAGCACTGAATTGCACTCTGAGATAGAAATCTGCCAGATCGAAATGGGCTTAACCTTCTTTTATCTGGGGGTAGTAATGAAATGATGGTTGTATGTAATTAGATAAGTGATTATCTGTAGCTATTTATGGCTGTGAATTCATACCCAAATAGTATTTGCAGGTTTTTTTCTTAATTAAACTTGTGGAAAACCTACATGTACATGAAAACATATTCACACACATGTGTAATATCTGCATTACATATGAGCCTGAAAGCTTGTTTCCTGCCAGAGACTGAGTTTAGGGATCTGTGTTATTCTTAGAACTGCAGCAATTAACAAATAAAGAAAATAGCTGGAGTGTCTACACTGTCCAATGTGTTGACATCATCAAAGTATTGCAGGAAAAACATGGCTCTGACATCTATTGTGACAAAGTTCCTCCTCTGCCTTGGTGGGTCCTGAGCTTATTGGCGGATTTTCTTGCCTCAGAGTTTCACAGCAGCCCTCAATTTGGCCACTTTCGTAGCTCAAATCTGTCGTTCACTTGGTTAGCCTAATCATGGCCAGCATGGGGAAAGGAAGAAGAACAATCCCCACAGTCTCTGCTGATTCACCTAGTGGATGAGGGAATAGGCAAGAGACCTTCCCCTGTGGTAGAACCCACAGTCCAGTTCAACTCCTCCAGTATCAAGTAGAGAGTTTGGGAGATGGAGGGATGGGGGGAACCCAAGCCCACCCTCTACTCTGGGATCCAGCCCAGGGCCCTGTGGATTGCAGCTGTCTACAGTGACTCCTGTAACAGCTGTGTAACAGCTACAACTCCCTGGGCTACTTCCCCATGGCCTCCTCCCAACACCTTCTTTATTCTCACCAGAGGACCTTCCTCCTGATGTCTGATAATGCTTGTACTTCTCAGTCTTCTAGTAGTACACCTTCTCACTCTCAACTTCTTGCGCATCTTGCTCCCAGCTCCTCACATGTCCACCAAAAATTGAAGTGAGCTCCTTTTTAAACCCAGGTGCCCTGATTACCCTGCCTTAATTGATTTTAATAGCGTCTTGATTGGCTGCAAGTGTTCTAATCAGCCTGTCTGCCTTAATTGTTTCCAGAAAGTTTCTGATTGTTCTGGAACCTTCCCTGTTACTTTACACAGGGAAAAGAGACCTATTTAACCTGGGGCTAATATATCTGCCTTCGATCACTCTCTTGTAGCCATCTGGTCCGACCCTGTCACACTATGTAAAGAAAATATTTTAAAATGTGAGTGTGACATAAGTTGTGGAATTTGTGAGTAAATTAGACCATTGATGGGAGGTAACAAATATTAAGTTCATGGAATTGCTCTGCTCCTATCCCCTCCCCTCTCTAGAGTTTGACTTTTAAAATATATATATATATATAATTTTTCAATTTATTTTGGGGAATTTCTTGTTATTTTGTTCTATACATTCCCTTCAGGGTCGGGTCTTAACCCCAGGGCTTGGGAGGCACTGGAGGGAGTTCAGGTTCAGGGGGGATTTGATAGCTGCTTTCAACTCGCTGAAAGGGAGTTCCAAGGAGGATGGATCTAGACTGATCTCAGTGGTAGCAGATGACAGAACAAGGAGGAATGGTCTCAAGTTGCAGCGAGGGAGGTTTAGGTTGGATATTAGGAAAAACTTTTTCACTAAGAGGGTGGTGAAGCACTGGAATGCATTATCTAGGGTGGTGGTGGAATCTCCTTCCTTTGAGGGTTTTAAGGTCAGACTTGACAAAACTGTTGCTGTGATGATTTAGTTGAGGATTGGTCCTGCTTTGAGAAGGGGGTTGGACTAGATGACCTCCTGAGGTCCCTTCCAACCCTGATATTCTATGATTCTACAGATGGAATCTTTGTAGAACTCAGGAGCCAAATTCTAGCATATGCCAAGTATGAGTTTCAGTCTTGTATATTTTCCATATTCATTGAATTTTCATGAGGATGGTAATAGGCACATATCTGGCATTAGGGGGACTCTCCTGCCTAATTTCAAGACCTTGCTCCATAGCATGGATGTGCTACTGTTTCACAACCACTTATATGAAGATTTTTAACATGGGCAAAACAACATAGTTTTCCCTAACCGTGTTCTAGGAAATGGCTGAACTATTAACTGAATCTTAAAAATAAAAATAAAAAATCACACACACCCAGCAAGGAAAATTTCAGCCCAAGTCATTAAAGTTTTGCAAAGCTATAAGCAACTGAAAACAGGGTCCTAGAATGGGAAGTATCAGGCAACCTGAACTTTTACCTGTGCTGCCTATAATGAAGCAAGCCAAGAGCCAGCTTTGTAGCAGATAAAAAAAAGTTATTAGTGTAATTTCCCTCTGTGAATAAACATCAAAAAATATGTTTGTTATATCTCTTTCATTCTCCTCCTTTTCTCAGAAGAGGCCACACACTCCACCTTCCATGGTTTTCAGAGGAGCATTTTCTTCACCCTCAATGCCCTATATGACAGAAAGTTTCCTAGGCTAATTAGGGCTCTATGAGTCTCTCTTTATATCCCATTAATGCTACTTTATGCTCTGCTACAAAGATCACTGCAGAGTGTTTTTTTGCCTACTCAGCATACTCAGCACTAGGGGAAGGTTATCCCATAACTGCCTACTTAAGAGTTTCTTATACTTTCCTCTGAAAAGCTGGAACTGTCAGAGACAGGATACTGGACTTGATGCATCATTGGCCTGATCCATATGGCAGTTCCTAAGTAGCACAAATGGATTAGTGCCTGATTGTCTCATATGCTGTGGTTACAATGGGCAATTTTAAACAAAGCTGGCTGATGTCCTGTATATTAAAAATATTTCGGGATCCTAATAGCTACAGACCACTCTTTAGAAAATATGAAAGTTAACTCTGTCAGTTCATATTGTCAGCAGCCTTTTAGAAATAATGTTTGATTCTACTATGTGCAGTGTATCTATACACACACTGACAAATGTTAACATATAATATGAATACATTTATTATAGCTATATCACAAAGCATGGTCCTAAAATCAATGCAGAATGAAGAATAGTGACCTTGGAATATGCTTTCAATCATTGAAAAGTTTTTAAAAGCAGCTATTTCAACTGGCTCTGAAGTTAACTTGTTTTGAAGTTTAACAGAGAAATCTGTCCTGAAGGTTATTCCAGTTTTATTGTCACCATAATAGCAGCAGGACATAGCATCTCAAGGACTCAAAGAGGTTTTGTTTATGCTTACCACTTCATAACTGTTGTTCTTACTGTGAACAATGTGAAATGTAAAGGTATATGAAGCTTGTTGATGTCCCCGAACAAACATGTTCTAGACATAAATAATTACATCCTTTAGGTTCAGCTGAAACAGAATTAAAGAAAGTATCAGGTGAAACAGTGTTTAGGATTGAAAACTCTCACCTTCTTCACACATGTAAATACTTTTCTATTTGTCACATGTATGCTTCAAAATACAGGTGCTTAACAGAAAAACATGGTAGCATTTTCCAAGAAAATGACATTTCTCCTCAATAGAGGAATAAAACATTTTGAGACAATTATAAGAATAATCACTAACTGAACTATAACTAAAATGTTTATTAAAATGAACAGAAAAATGTGATTTTATTTGTTCTTGTAGAATTAACAAAATCAAACAACTATAACATTAGAAAGTCTTTGATTAGTTGATCTTAGTGCTGACACTTCTTCTTGCCACAGGTACAAATTAACTAAGGATGGATAGCAAACATTTAATAGGCTTAACCATGGATAGAAATTAGCATCACAATTTTGTTCCTGTGGTCCCAGAACTAGAGAGGAGAGACAAGGGAAACTGGGCACACTTCCTGATGCTCACTGCGCAGCAAATACAGACCCCCATCAGTATTTGAATTTCAGAGTTAAATCACAATATTCCCAGGAACTTGTATGGAAGTACTTGAGTAAACTGACCAGAATTTGGCCACCGTCTGTCCCCTAATCTCAGATAAAGGAGGCAGTTAACAATTACTGCAACAGGCCAAAATAGTCACTATCTAATTTCTTATTTGAGGCCTGTTTTTGAAAGGTGTTCTTTGTAACACAGGCTTGCAATGGAAAGTATTTGTTAATATCCCAGCTGCTGCTCGATGTCCAGGTAGCAATAGTTGCCAAGAATGCTTTTCATCATTTGTGCTTGGCAAGAAGGTTGCAGTCTTTACCCGCTGATGAATCTCACTAGTCTTCCATGGCTTTGTTACTTTGAGACTGTGGTGTGCTGTACATGAACATTGCACATACAGCCCATCCAGAACCATAGGTAGGGCAGAAAGTGAATGCCAGAACTTCTTCTGAGAAGCATGTTATGCCTGTTCTTTATAATCAGCCCTTTTCCAGAAGACATTAAGGTGTTGTTTTATAACTTATAAATACTAAATAATTTGTGCCTTACTTTTGCTGAGCTGGATTGTTTCCTGCCATGGTAAAGCTAATGGGAGGAAAGGTGGGACTCAGGCTTAAGAAATCTCTATGAGATTACCTTTAGGAGATAGATTCCCCATGTATCTTTGTCAGATGCCCCCTGACTTTAGAATAAGCTACAAGACCCTGTTCAGCAGCAGGCCAGATGCTTTTTATTTTTCAGATGGCCCCACCTTCAGATGGCCCCACAGTTGCTTTATCCCTTCCATAAAGGGGGATCCCTGATGTGGAGTGAGGACTGTGAAGAAATAAACAGTCATAGGCTGAATCATCCTTTCTTAGGATGCTCCTCAGTATAAGTGAAGAGACAAGCAGCATCCTTATTTTGGCCCCACCTCCATCTAAGAGTCCCCAACATGTGCCTCACCCTGTCCCCATGGAAATGAGTATCTTCTGCACATAGGCCTTGGAAATGCAATTTCCCCCTTAGATACCACCTCTCTTGATGTAGTACAATGTCAGCTGTAATCAGTGGAGGTGCTTTAATGAGTAGTTATCTGGTTTAAATGAGAGGGGTTGCTGCCTGGGAATTATTGGTGAGAGCTCATTAATTCTGAAATTTTCTTTCCTTTTTGGTTGCCAGAGTCCAGATTTACTGACTCTCTAGCTATACTGCTGGGCATTTCGTTTTCCCTGATTTCTCTGAGGAGGCATGTGAATGATTTTAGAGCTAATAGCTAAACAGAATCCTTTGTTGGCATTGGGCTAATTTACAAATCTCTGTTTTTTCAGTACTGCTTTTAATTTTTCTGTCTCTACTAAGAAAACATTGAACATCACATTTGGAAAATTTAAATAAATTAATAAATGATGCCATCAGCTGCTCCTGCAAGTTAAGGTGGATTTGCAATTGTACCTGGCTCATGGGAAGATTGATCCCCATGGAAAGTGTAAAATCACAAGGGAGTCTAAGATTTTTTGGTTTTGCTTTTGAACAATATGCATCAGGACAGGTGCTACGTATTCTCATTAATCCACTGCCCGCATTCTACTTACCTCACCTGCAGAGAGCAAGAGCAGATCAGTATAAAAATGAGTTATGATCCATTAAGGATTTACAAGGCTTTCAATAACCAAATCCAAAATTAACGAGTTCTAAATCATGGATTCTTTGAGTTCTCCCTATGATATCTTTATGACAAGCAAACAAGTGTCAGGATAATCCTTTTATTATGAACAGGCACTACAGACAGAATAAGGTAGCAAACTTTCTGTGGCTGCCCTATTCTGGGCTTCCTTTTTTCTGTCCCCAGCAGAAAGTGTCACAGAGAAACCAAAGAGTGCCTCTAAAGTTTTCAGAAAATGTGGCATCTCCACAATTCCTGGAGGACTTGTGAAAATCTTGTGCATCCATATGTCCCAGACCTAGTGTCTGCTTTTTAATTTGTACATCATCTCTGTGGTTGTCATAACTCTAGATGCATATGAGACTGGCAACCAATTAGCTCCATAATGTTGTAATAGTATTTCTCCCAGCACTCCTTACAAGGCATCTGTAGAAAGTTTGATGTCTTTCAACAGGCTACACAATTGTAGCACTGAAGCTGATGTCAGAATGTGCTTTAAATCATTGAACTCTCCGTCATGCTCTGGAAACTACACCCATTCAGTAACCTCATGGGAGAGATGTCTTAGGTGAACGTGCAAACTGTATAGCTAGGAATGAATTTGCTGTCATAATTCAGCATGCCTTTGAATTCCCTTTTTATCTTTAAGTCTTGGTGTGTTCGGTTTTGCCCGAATCTTTGATTCACTGGACAAGATTCCCTTTGAAATCAGTCTCTTTCCCAAGTATTTTATTTCCATTTGAAACTGATATTTGGCCTTATTTAGTTTCAGGTTATTAGCTCTCACAGTTTCCAGAACTTTCCTCAGTCATTCCCAATGTTCAATGGCAGTGCGGTCCCAACTTATTATGTCATCAATCTACATTTTCACACCTGCCATACCCTTTAGTGATTGGATCATTGTACAATGAAACACTGCTGGAGCTGAACATAGTCCGAAAGGCTGTCTTAGGAAGCAGCATCTTCCAAGTGGCGTGTCAAAAGTGCAGATCTTGGAGCTCTTGGTGTTCACAGAGATCTGTCAATATCTAGACATCTAAGAATTTGGATCCTGCACTCTCAGACAACAATTCACTTCTTGTGGGGAAGTGTATGTGTGCTCTTTTTATATATACACAGCTGTATGCCACCTCCTTTTTTCACTACAATTACCAAGGAGTGAATCCAATCTGTTGGTTCTTCTATTCTCCAAATGATACCATTTGCTGTCATATTTTGCATCTTTTCTTCTAGTCTCTTTCTTAAGGCTTGTGAAACTTATATAGAGCATATACCAGGTTCTCTTAACTGTATCTTAAAGGTTTCTGGGATGTATTCATTTCCTATGAATACATCTTCAGATGATGCTATTAATAGTTTCATATTTGGTTCTGTGTTGCTTTTTTGTCTTTCTATGACATACATCCTCTTAATGAGACCAAGCACCCAATATAGGCTCAATACTGGTTGCTCAACTCTGGGTACCACCACACACACTTGTTTTATCATTTTCCTTTTGTTTTTAATTATCAGTGTGCACTCTCCCAAATTGTTCCTCCATTATTGTCTGTCATGGATATTTTTGACTCATCTCTCTATTTCAGTTTCTGTTATTACATTTACTTGTGCCCCAGTGTCTATATTGTATATCACATTAATGCCATTTGTGCAGATTTTAATTAGCCAATCTTTTGAGTTTTCAGCCTCCTCCATTATTGTGCTTATTCCTCTTCATCTGAGGAATTAATTTTTTTTGTTTAATATATGCAGTTTTGTGCTTTCTCTGACCGTGTTAGAATAATGGGTTTATTATAGTTTCAACAGATTTACCTGAATGCTGAGCATTTCCTGTACTTATGCTGTTGCCATATCACTGGCATTGTTTTCAGCTTTCTGTTTTTCTGTCCTTAGACAATTTAATTTTTGTGAACTTTTCTCTTGCTGATTTAGCTATCGTACTCACAGTGATTTATTCAGTGGCTTTTTATTTGTGTTTGTTTGTTCCACTGCTTGGCATATACCCATTGCCCTTTCTAGAGCCAGATCCATCCCCCTTAGTAAACATTCACATACCTTTTTATTGTTACATACCAGGACAAACTGGTCTTTAATGACAGAGTCTTTTAATATTCCATAATCACAGGACTAATATTTTAGTTTTAAGTCTGGGACAAACTCCTCTATCATTTTCCCTTCATTCTTTGTTCTCATCCTGAACACACGGCTCTTAAAAGTAACATATTTTTCTTGGGACACAATTATCCTTAAATACTCATTATTTCTGTAAAGCTTTCCTCTTTCTCTCTCTCCCCCCACCCACACACCATCTTCGTGTAATTCATTGAATATCACTACCACTCTGTGCCTGACACTGTTAAGAGCAGAACAATCCTTTGCTCATCCTCCCGTCTATTTGCCCCTATGGCTTTCATACACATCTCAAAAACTGCTGTTTGAACTATTTCCAGAGACAGTCAGCATTTCCACTGAGTCCCAGGGCTGTTGGGGGAGTTATGTGCAGTTGCTTGGGTTCTGTAGCAGCTATTTCAATGTTACCTCTTACTGGTTATGCCAGCACACTGCGCCTCCTATGTACCCTGCACCATGAAGTATCTCTCTGATCAACAGACTGGTGTCAAGGTAAATCCTTTGCTGGACATGGATCCTACTCATAACAGTGTGATAACAAAAAGAAAAGGAGTACTTGTGGCACCTTAGAGACTAACAAATTTATTAGAGCATAAGCTTTCGTGAGCTACAGCTCACTGCTCACGAAAGCTTATGCTCTAATAAATTTGTTAGTCTCTAAGGTGCCACAAGTACTCCTTTTCTTTTTGCGAATACAGACTAACACGGCTGCTACTCTGAAGTGTGATAACAGACTCTCTAGTGCTGTGTGTAGCTGCAGCCTGCAACTGGCCTGTCCAGGATCTTCTTTGTTTCTGCCCCCAGCAGGAAGTGCGTCATGGGAAACAAAAGACTGCATCTAGCATATACAGGAATATACATCTCTACACTTCCTGAAGGACTTACTCTATAGCATTTTCCTTTCTCTGATTTGTATAAATAAAGTCTTTGTACTTGCTTAACCATCAACTGCAGGTCGGGTAGACAATTGTTTTATCATTCCCATAGCAAATAGGTAACTTCAAGCTGGAAAGAGTCTACATTATTTATAATTCAGCACATCAATCTACTTTCAGTATGTGCAGAAAAAGCCTCTCAGGCTACATTGTGTATGGATATGTACTAACAATAATGGATAGCTTCCATGATCATAAATCTGTTCAAAATAAATCTAGATCACCCAGCCTGTCTAATCTAATACCTGTTTACAGATTGTGTCAAATAGTGACAGTCTCCTGCTACCTTGCAGAATTTTGCTACTTTTGTCTAGAGCGCACTGGACACTTTATTGCTAATTCAATTGCTGACTTCATGGTGTTCTAACTTCTCCTACTTTATTTCAATAAGCTCCATGTCCAGGAGACCTTTTTACAATAGTCTCACAAAACTCTGCTCATGTAGTCTGCTCCCCTTGTTTCCTTGGCTCTGGTTTTATAGTTCTTTCACAATGGTACAAACCAGAAAAGTAACTGTTTGTGTTTATATGCACCAGGGAGCTGTTCTTCTGTGCTGACCTGCTAAAGAATTGCACTTGGGAGAGCAAAGCATAAAGCCAGCCTCCAGGTGCCCTATGACCGCTGGTACCTACTGCCCCGGTTGTTCAAATTTACTAACTTTGCTCCCCACCTTGAAGGGCCCATCCTAAGCCTTATGTGGTGACGTCAGCATTGCTCAAGGGATCTAAACCCTGCTTGTAAGACTCACTGTTGCTTTTGCACTGGTCACTGCAACTCTAATGAATTGCTCTAGATTAGACCTTATTAAGAAGAGCTGTGCCTAATTATGGATTGGGATAGGCTGATAAGATTCAAGAGGCTGATTAGGTAGTAAGAAGAAAAGACAGGAAGGAAGTACAAAGGGGTAGTGAAGCCTTTCAGAGTCAGAGTCTAGAGGGATCTCTGAGAGCAAAGATCTCTTCTGTCTCCCTCCCTTTCCCCTTCCCTTTTAACCAAGGGAGCTAAGGATTATGTGTTAGACTAAATATGGGATTGCACGATTCTGTAAAGGTCATGGGTAGGACACTGTGAAATAAACCACAGAAGGTGCTTACCAGAAGACGGTCTCGGGGCTCCATGTGACAGAGCAGGGTTCCACTCTTGTGTCTTTTCAAGTTCAAGAGCTCAAAACCATTTTCTCTATTTTGCCAAGCTTGGTGGACATTTTCTTTTTTTAGAGGCATGAGAATGTACCCTGGGCTTCTTAATCTATAGGTGTAATGCGTATTTGGAATAGTAGGAGAATAGTCATGCTGCTGACAGGATAGGAAAAGCTACTGTTTCTGATGACCTTGGCATGTCTGCAGTTGTAGGAGTAAAGAGTTGCTATTTGGCTATAACCAACAATGTGTATATAAAAAAAAATCTAAATACAAGCATATGATTTAATGAGAAGTTATTACTGTAATAGTAGCTAAAGGTGCTCTTTTGGGAAGATTCTCTATTTTATAATAATTTTTTTGACAAAACAGCTGACTGTTTTTAATTACATAATAAAGGTAGAAGAAAATAAGATCATTTACTGAACTTACTGGTTACTCAAGGCAGTAGCCAGATCAGTAGCAGGAAACCTGGAGAAGAGTTTGATCTCCTAGCTGAGTGAAGGAAAGCTTCCACTTGGACTTTAGTCTTTTTATTTTCAATTACTTCCACAATTTTCACCCCCAGAACTCATCCATTTTTACTTTAACAATCCTGGGCATCCTATATTTCCCTTTCCTCGCATAAAATTTCACTTTCTTTGTTATCTCAGGAGTTTAAAGTTTCCACAGAAATTAATTCTTTTTTTGCAAGAAGAAAAACATGCTTGTCAGGCTTTCCACCCAAATCACTGAAAATCTTGATCTCCTACACTGATTCAAATTCTGAATAC
The DNA here is from genome assembly GCF_009764565.3 of Dermochelys coriacea. Lineage (NCBI taxonomy): Eukaryota > Metazoa > Chordata > Testudines > Dermochelyidae > Dermochelys > Dermochelys coriacea. The sequence goes on from NC_050073.1 coordinate 75,232,742, forward strand.
TTACCTCTCTCAATGACCCAGCTGTGGCAGCTCAGAGACATTAACATTCACATTGTGTCACATCCTTCTCAGATTGGCATTTAAGCCCTCAAGTGATGGGGAAGATCCACAGTGGGAACAAGGAGACTGGAGGCTTCCTTTTGCTTTCACAAAACCACAGTGATAGTAAACGAAACAGAGGAGAGTACAGGCTTTAGAATCTGTGGCCTGTTTGATACTTGAGAGATTCTACTATAGAAATATTAGAAATAAATACAGGTTTCAGAGTAGCAGCCGTGTTAATCTGTATTTGCAAAAAGAAAAAGAGTACTTGTGGCACCTTAGAGACTAACAAATTTATTTGAGCATAAGCTTTCGTGAGCTACAGCATCCGATGAAGTGAGCTGTAGCTCATGAAAGCTTATGCTCAAATAAATTTGTTAGTCTCTAAGGTGCCACAAGTACTCCTTTTCTTTTTAGAAATAATTAAAGCTAATACAGCAGTGGGAATATTTCGCAGTAATATCCACTCTGGTGATTTTTCAGCCTCTCAAATGTGATGAATAAAAATACCACATGGCGTATAATATTTCTATAGGTGCTTTGTTAGAAAATTTGTTACATTTTCTAAAATTTCTTGTGAAAGGTATAAGGAGAATGCCAGAGTATCATACAGTACATAGGGAAAACAACAACTGGATCTACACTAGTCATTTTAGCTGGGAAAATAATTCACAATACATAATTCATTCACTAAATCTTTCCTCTTTTTCTTTTCACAACATGTCCAGAAACAGAGTCCAAAATGCTTGAATTCATTCAATATTCAAAATTATTTACAAGTTTCTTTGGTGAATAATTCCTTGACTATATATTATTTGCTAATTGCAAATGCCTGAAATATGGTATCTGAAATTGTGCTGAATTAGTTGCACAAGTCACATGATATTGCTTCTGTCTGCTGCTTGAATGATTTATGTGCCTAACTGAAACATGAATTTCAGTTCATAATTTTCCATCATTGCTGGTTAATTATGCAAGTCAAGACTTACTTTTGGTGAATAACCAAATTAAAATGTCCTTTTCACAAGCATTTGTGGTAGTAATGTTGAAGTGCTTGCCTTTTTGTGGAAAGAGACTGCAAATGTAAACATGGTTGAATTAAAATTCACTTTTGAATACAAGCATTTGCAAATAATTTTTGAACTATTAACCCGGCTGATAGTAGTCAAAGTAAATCTGATATAAAATAACAAAGACTGAGTTCAAAATTAGGACACAGGTGCAATCCCAGGTAGTGATGTCAGTGGCACCCACAAAACATACATGGCATGTTATCTCCACCCATTAGTTTTAAGTAACTTCAAACTACCTATCAGAATTGAAGATTTTTCAGGTGAGTGATTAATAGTCTCTCTCTCTTTCTCTCTCTTTATTCTATGGTAAACAGTGACTATTCCCTCAAGGACTATTTAATGGTAAAGTGAAGTTGGACTGCTATTTGACATACCTACATTTACCTTAGGCCTACATTTTCAAAAGTGACTACTGATTTAGGTGCCTTGATATTTAAATTTGAACACCCATCCTTTGAAATTCAAGCTTTTCTAATTTTCTCAGGTTGGGAACTCAGAAAGGGAGACACCCAAAATCACTAATTACTTCTGAAAATTTGGGCCCCAATCAGTTGGATTAACATTTTGTTTGTGTGCATATCTGGAACCGAAACAGGAATGCTTGGTCCCCTTTTAATACTCCTTTGGAGAAGGACAGTTTATCTGCAGTCCCATATGAAAGAATGAAACAGCTCTGCTGCTTGCTGTAAAGGAGGTAAACAGGTCTATTGTTCTGCTACTGATAATGTGACACTTGCTTTATTTATTGCTAATTTGTTATTTTACATTGAGTAGGCTGGTTAGTTAGAGCTGAGTGATCTATTGGCCAATGAAATAGTCCAGCTATAATGACTGGGTTTGTATTCCACTGACAAGCTGTTTGCTCAGTGTTAGAGTCTATTGTCTCCAGCAATTTTATTAATGAAATATGACTGTTTTTCTACCTTTAGGGACCTGAAACAAGACTGCTTTACATACACTAGCAATATAGTAGGTCTGGTACAGCCAGCACTACTGCTGATGTATCAAGAATAGGAAAAATAAGGTTAATTCAACAATAAGTTTAATAAGTTTCAGAATATAGAAGTGCTTCTGGATTCATGGCTACTTCTGGATAACCAGATATTAATGGTGACTAAGGCTCTCTTTTTTAAAATGTACTTGCCATCTTTCCTTTTGGATGTAGACCTTTCCATAATTATTCATACATTTCTTACCTCTAGAGTGTACTACTACTACTACTAGATCCAGACAAATCCAGCAAAAGAGCTTCACAAATATTCATTCACATTTTAAAAGTAATTGGCTTCACCTGTTATATGCCCATTGTGTGTTGACTTTTTCTGAATATTCTTACACATGAATTTTACAAGCAAACTGTAAATGAACTGTGACTGGGGTCCCAGTGGGGTCAGCTGTGGTCACTCAATTAGGGTGAAAGAATGGGGCTGATAATCCCCAAACCTGGTGGATATTTTCAATACCTAGATTTACCAAACCAGCTTCTTTATTACCTCATTGGTTGCCCAGAAACCAACAACACAGTTCCCTTGAAGCAACCCAGCCTCAGGCCTCCATCCATTTACCCATGTCAAATATGATGAAGATTTCTGAAAAACTTATTTCATCATATAAAATGAAAGGTTCTACCAATCCCAAAGGATCAGACAGTTACCTTCCAGGTTAATGAATATTCCAGATCTTACTCAACTACATGCTTTCAGCCAATTCTCATTAACTAAACTAAAATTTATTTAAAAAGAAAAAGACTATGGTTAAAAGATCAATATACATACAGACATGAGTTCAATTCTTGAGATTCAGATACATAGCAGAGATGGTGAGCTTTGGAGTTGCAAAGAGTTCTTTTAGAATTTCGTCCACAGGTTATAGTCCAATGTCCAATATCACCTTCAGGGAGTACCAGCATAACTGGAATCTCAATCTGGCGACTCAGACTTCCCCAGATGAAGCTTAAACAGATCTGAGATAAAAAGGATCTGGACCCAATGGTCTTTTATACAGTTTTCTAGCCTTCACTTGACCATACTGTCCTTAGTAAACAATAGGCTTTTGATGTAACCTTCTGTTTCTTGAATACCAGCAGTAATTAGTTACTTAACTTAATTAGTTAATTAACATAGGGCAATGTATCCATTCAGCAGTTTATCTCAAATTTTAGAGACATATAGACAATGACATTATTTCACCCAAGATTTATCAAAATGTTAATATTCCCTTTTGATCTCTGAATCATTAGCTATAGTGACAGCAGTAACGGTCTGTTTATATGGCTAGCTTCTAAGATGCACACAATTAGTATCACTTTTAACAATACAGGTTTGCATTTAAAAGTTCTAGCCTATCTACCATGAATGGTCCTAATTATCATTTGCATACCTTTCTAACATGACTTTAAAGGTGGGCTCTGGGTCATTCAGCCTGCAAGCTGCTTAACCCTTTCTGGCCATGAGTTATATTTTGCATAAGATTTGCTGCAATTATATAGCAGTGGTAGCAATAATGATTTGCATAATTATATTTTATTCAGACAACATCACATGAACATTAGAGAATGTATATAGAAAACAAATTCAGACTTTATAAGTACATAGAGTCATGCTGGAAAAGTGATGTTAAGCATTACTCATCCTATCAGGGAAAAGAAGTATACCATATGACCTCCATAGCTGTCAAAACTAAACAGTGTTCACATTTAGAATATTGAATACTTGCAATGAATGACTCACAATCTAATCCATGAATTAGTCATGGAAATTAGTCAGCAAATGATTATGATTTAAAAATTCCTGAAAATCTTTGACAATTTGCAAACAGACAAAGGGATTCAGTTCACTGAACAAATGATTCATTTCAAATTATGTACAAGCTTTGATTACTGCAACCTCTATGTGGGCCTGCATCTGAAAACTACTCAGAAACTTTAGCTAGTGTAGAATGTTACTCCCTGAAAACCTAGCAGTATTTGAGAATTGGAACATATTATCCCTATGATCCATAGACTGCACTGGCTTCCAGTTAGTTTTCAGATTCAATTCAAATAATTAGTTTTGAGTTATAGAATGGCCTTTTATGGTTTGGGTCCTGTAAGTTTTACAGGTCATGTCTTTTTTCATGCTGTAACTGAGCAGTTCAATTTAACTGGGACATTTAAGCTGACAGTCGCTAGATATGTTTGTTCTGGGGGTGGCCCTTGACTGTAGAATTTGCTTCCCTACTTTGTCCAGCGGAGCCCAAGTTTTTGTCCTTGAGGATGTGTTGTGAGGCTTATCTGTTTTCTCAGAACAGTTCTGCAGGCTGATTTGAGAAAGGGAGGTCTGAGATTTATATTTTTCCCCAGTAGGCCTGGAGTAATCTTTACTACTGTTAATTGATATTGAGCTAATTACATATGTAAGTAAGTTTGGTTTGTGCACACATTTAAAAGCTGCAACAGGCACTTTTTTATAAATCAGAACCAGAAATAAATCAATAAATTAAAGAACTATGGTATTGGGCAGTTGTTGCGATAAAACATCCACCTTAGGGCGGGTTTTTTAGTGGAATTTTCAAAAGTACTCAGCACTGGCCGAACTCTGCTCATTGAAGCCAATGGTAGAATTCCCATTGCTTCAATGGGAGCAGAAATAAGTCAATAGTCACTGCTTTTGAAAATCCCACCCTTAATTAGTATTTGACACGTATGTAATGGTAGTGCTGAAAGGGCAAATCCAGGTTGGGGCCAACTGCGAAAGGGCACTGTAAAAACTTATAATAAATGACCGACTCTGCCTTAAGAGCTTCCAAGCTAAAACCTTGCAGCCTTTGGATTGCTAAAACAGAGTGGTACATAATGGGTAACTGTGATAGGGCTCTCTGTGGCTGGGGAGCCTAGCAGCTAGATCATTGGTCATGGGGGCAGTAGGGGGACTTGACCCCTCCTTCTCCCTCAGATCCCGGCCCAGAGTCCTGTGTCGCTCAACCCCTAAACAGGAGAGATGGATCTTTTCCCCAGCCACGAGGGGAGTTCAGGGCCTGTTTTCCTGGCCCGCTCCCTATGCAAGTCCTTTTAGTTTGGGGCGTGGCCCCGCTAGTCCAGTTGTCCCGCAGTTGGGGTTTATCTGTAGGTTCCCCTTGGCGAGAGAAGATTTACTTGCCTCCAGTGGCTGTGTTGGCAGGCAGGTTGCTGGTCTGTGTTTTCAAGCAGGCATACAGAGAGCTCCTGACTCTTTGCCAGTCAGCCCCTGATTGAGCCAGCCTCCCTACATTTCTCTTCCCTGACATTGGCTGCAGGTATAATGGGGTGGGCTAGCTAAACCCATAGGTGTTCTTTAACCTCGCCTGTGCCCAGCTGCAGTCCCTCTGCTCCTTCACAGTAACATTTTCAAAAGTGGCTTAGGTGCCTGTGTCCCATTTTCAAAAGTGACTTAGACACTAAAAGAGCTGAACTTTGGAACTAGCATTGTCACAATCTGAAACAGCATCTGGAGGGCTGAGGTCTCACACTGCTTGAGCCTGTTTAGGACTTCTACAGGGAAACGATGGCAGACCAGTATATTCTGGTGTGTGTTCCTGAGATCTGCTGGCTACAGGAGTGCTGAAACAATTTTTATAGTGGGGATGCTGAAGGTATTATTACTACTTCAAGACAAGACCCCTAGCTAGCACCTATAACTGGGTAGTTAGGTCAGCGTGTGGATTAACTGGAACCAGGAACCAGTGGTCTGACTGAAAGAATAGGAATTGGTTGATCAGTCTATTGGACCTAATTTTGTTATCCTGACAAACTGTTTATTTTCCCAAGACCTTGAAAGTTACTTCTGCATTGCACAGTACCACCAGTGAAAAGCTATCAGAGGAATCGCAAAAAGAAAAGGAGTACGTGTGGCACCTTAGAGACTAACAAATTTATTAGAGCATAAGCTTTCGTGAGCTACAGCTCACTTCATCGGATGCATTTGGTGGAAAAAACAGAGGAGAGATTTATATACACACACACAGAGAACATGAAACAATGGGTTTATCATACACACTGTAAGGAGAGTGATCACTTAAGATAAGCCATCACCAACAGCAGGGGGGGGAAGGAGGAAAACCTTTCATGGTGACAAGCAGGTAGGCTAATTCCAGCAGTTAACAAGAATATCAGAGGAACAGTGGGGGGTGGGGTGGGAGGGAGAAATACCATGGGGAAATAGTTTTACTTTGTGTAATGACTCATCCATTCCCAGTCTCTATTCAAGCCTAAGTTAATTGTATCCAGTTTGCAAATTAATTCCAATTCAGCAGTCTCTCGTTGGAGTCTGTTTTTGAAGCTTTTTTGTTGAAGTATAGCCACTCTTAGGTCTGTGATCGAGTGACCAGAGAGATTGAAGTGTTCTCCAACTGGTTTTTGAATGTTATAATTCTTGACGTCTGATTTGTGTCCATTCATTCTTTTACGTAGAGACTGTCCAGTTTGACCAATGTACGTGGCAGAGGGGCATTGCTGGCACATGATGGCATATATCACATTGGTAGATGCGCAGGTGAACGAGCCTCTGATAGTGTGGCTGATGTGATTAGGCCCTATGATGGTATCCCCTGAATAGATATGTGGACAGAGTTGGCAACGGGCTTTGTTGCAAGGATAGGTTCCTGGGTTAGTGGTTCTGTTGTGTGGTGTGTGGTTGCTGGTGAGTATTTGCTTCAGATTGGGGGGCTGTCTGTAAGCAAGGACTGGTCTGTCTCCCAAGATCTGAGAGAGCGATGGCTCGTCCTTCAGGATAGGTTGTAGATCCTTGATGATGCGTTGGAGGGGTTTAGTTGGGGGCTGAAGGTGATGGCTAGTGGCGTTCTGTTGTTTTCTTTGTTGGGCCTGTCCTGTAGTAGGTGACTTCTGGGTACTCTTCTGGCTCTGTCAATCTGTTTCTTCACTTCAGCAGGTGGGTATTGTAGTTGTAGGAATGCATGATAGAGATCTTGTAGGTGTTTGTCTCTGTCTGAGGGGTTGGAGCAAATGCGGTTATATCGTAGCGCTTGGCTGTAGACAATGGATCGAGTGGTATGATCTGGATGAAAGCTAGAGGCATGTAGGTAGGAATAGCGGTCAGTAGGTTTCCGATATAGGGTGGTGTTTATGTGACCATCGCTTATTAGCACCGTAGTGTCCAGGAAGTGTATCTCTTGTGTGGACTGGTCCAGGCTGAGGTTGATGGTGGGATGGAAATTGTTGAAATCATGGTGGAATTCCTCAAGAGCTTCTTTTCCATGGGTCCAGATGATGAAGATGTCATCAATGTAGCGCAAGTAGAGTAGGGGCATTAGGGAACGAGAGCTGAGGAAGCGTTGTTCTAAGTCAGCCATAAAAATGTTGGCATACTGTGGGGCCATGCGGGTACCCATCGCAGTGCCGCTGATTTGAAGGTATACATTGTCACCAAATGTGAAATAGTTATGGGTCAGGACAAAGTCACAAAGTTCTGCCACCAGGTTAGCCGTGACAGTATCGGGGATACTGTTCCTGATGGCTTGTAGTCCATCTTTGTGTGGAATGTTGGTGTAGAGGGCTTCTACATCCATAGTGGCTAGGATGGTGTTTTTAGGAAGATCACCAATGGACTGTAGTTTCCTCAGGAAATCGGTGGTGTCTCGAAGATAGCTGGGAGTGCTGGTAACGAAGGGCCTGAGGAGGGAGTCTACATAGCCAGACAATCCTGCTGTCAGGGTGCCAATGCCTGAGATGATGGGGCGTCCAGGATTTCCAGGTTTATGGATCTTGGGTAGCAGATAGAATACCCCAGGTCCTGGCTCCAGGGGTGTGTCTGTGCGGATTTGTTCTTGTGCTTTTTCAGGGAGTTTCTTGAGCAAATGCTGTAGTTTCTTTTGGTAACTCTCAGTGGGATCAGAGGGTACTCTGAAACCTATCAGAGGAATGTGTCACTTCTTGAGTGTTATGCATCAATCCCATTGTGGATTTCAGAATCTAAACTGTCTGCTCTTGTCATATGCTTAGCAGTCCTCATTACTTCTCAAAACAATTTCAAGTGTGCAATGGGATATGGACAGGTTTCAGAGTAGCAGCCGTGTTAGTCTGTATTCGCAAAAAGAAAAGGAGTACTTGTGGCACCTTAGAGACTAACAAATTTATTTGAGCATAAGCTTTCGTGAGCTACAGCTCACTTCATCGGATGCATTTGGTGGAAAGTACAGTGGGGAGATTTATATACACACACAGAGAACATGAAACAATGGGTTTTATCATACACACTGTAAGGAGAGTGATCACTTAAGATGAGGCATCACCAGTAGCAGGGGAGGGAAAGGAGGAAAACCTTTCATGGTGACAAGCAAGGTAGGTTATTTCCAGCAGTTAACAAAAACATCTGAGGAACAGAGGGGGGTGTGGGAGGGAGAAATAACATGGGGAAATAGTTTTACTTTGTGTAATGACTCATCCATTCCCAGTCTCTATTCAAGCCTAAGTTAATTGTATCCAATTTGCAAATTAATTCCAATTCAGCAGTCTCTTGTTGGAGTCTGTTTTTGAAGCTTTTTTGTTGAAGGATCGCCACTCTTAGGTCTGTAATCGAGTGACCGGAGAGATTGAAGTGTTCTCCAACTGGTTTTTGAATGTTATAATTCTTGACGTCTGATTTGTGTCCATTTATTCTTTTACGTAGAGACTGTCCAGTTTGACCAATGTACGTGGCAGAGGGGCATTGCTGGCACATTATGGCATATATCACATTGGTAGATGCGCAGGTGAACGAGCCTCTGATAGTGTGGCTGATGTGATTAGGCCCTATGATGGTATCCCCTGAATAGATATGTGGACAGAGTTGGCAACGGGCTTTGTTAGAAGGATAGGTTCCTGGGTTAGTGGTTCTGTTGTGTGGTGTGTGGTTGCTGGTGAGTATTTGCTTCAGGTTGGGGGGCTGTCTGTAAGCAAGGACTGGCCTGTCTCCCAAGATCTGTGAGAGTGATGGGTCGTCCTTCAGGATAGGTTGTAGATCCTTGATGATGCGTTGGAGAGGTTTTAGTTGGGGGCTGAAGGTGATGGCTAGTGGCGTTCTGTTATTTTCTTTGTTGGGCCTGTCCTGTAGTAGGTGACTTCTGGGTACTCTTCTGGCTCTGTCAATCTGTTTCTTCACTTCAGCAGGTGGGTATTATAGTTGTAAGAATGCATGATAGAGATCTTGTAGGTGTTTGTCTCTGTCTGAGGGGTTGGAGCAAATGCGGTTATATCGTAGAGCTTGGTTGTAGACAATGGATCATGTGGTATGATCTGGATGAAAGCTAGAGGCATGTAGGTAGGAATAGCAGTCAGTAGGTTTCCGATATAGGGTGGTGTTTATGTGACCATTGCACATTGGCACCGTAGTGTCCAGGAAGTGGATCTCTTGTGTGGACTGGTCCAGGCTGAGGTTGATGGTGGGATGGAAATTGAAATCATGAAATCATGGTGGAATTCCTCAAGGGCTTCTTTTCCATGGGTCTAAATGATGAAGAGGTCATCAATGTAGCGCAAGTAGAGTAGAGGCATTAGGGGATGAGAGCTGAGGAAGCGTTGTTCTAAGTCAGCCATAAAAAATGTTGGCATACTGGGGGCCATGCAGGTACCCATCACAGTTCCGCTGATTTAAAGGTATACATTGTCCCCAAATGTGAAATAGTTATGGGTGAGGACAAAGTCACAAAGTTCAGCCACCAGGTTAGCTGTGACATTATTGGGGATACTGTTTCTGACGGCTTGTAATCCATCTTTGTGTGGAATGTTGGTGTAGAGGGCTTCTACATCCATAGTGGCTAGGATGGTGTTTGGAGTCACTTTGTCCAATTTGCACTTGCTGCATAAAGTGTTGATGTACCAAGACTGGATTTTCTGAGTCCTGGGACTCCTCCACTAAATCAAATGTACATTAATTAGTACCAAATCTCTAGTTAGGAAAGGCTGTTTTAATTAATGATGTGAATCTATTATTCTGTTTCTTATGGACAGAATGCTGTCTCCCTACAGCATCCAGCCCACTGAATTATTCCTATAGAGCAGTCAGAGGTAGGGAGAGAAACTTGCTTATACTTTTTATTTTCGTCTTTCTCCCACTATTAGAAAATATGACCATTTATTTATCATTTTAACGTTGATAAATAAACATTTATTCTTTATCCACATCTCTCTGGCAATTCTTTATTGTAAACCAAAGAACTGTAGGGATTTTGTCACTCAAATTGTTTCAGCAACTATTATAATTGTTTAGCTGTTTTCTAGTCTGTTAATCATGTTAATATTCATGCTGATTTTGTAGTGGTGTTATGTATGCGGAAGATTTCATATCCACTTTGGAATCACTAGATATTTTTCAGCTACTTGGTATGGAATGCTGTAAAAGCTGAGGAATTAAGTGAGACATTTTCACTGTGAATGTAGGATCTCTGCATAGCTAGTTTATTTAGTTCAGCAAAAGAGAATAAATACATTTTTTGCAAAACATTTTATAAGATCACGCTTGGTATCTTTGTTTTCAAAGTGGTTACCATTGTATGTTAGATCTATTTGGGACAAATTTAGCTCATTCAGAATTCTGAAACATCCAGCTTTTTTATTATGAATGTTTCTTTTATCATCCAAATGACTCCCTCCTAAGACTAAAATATGCTTTTCTTCCTTTTGTGTAAAATTCACACCAGTACTAAGTGGGGCTTAAATGGTCAAAGGCCACCTGCAGGGGGTGAATTTCAACCAGTGAAAATGTTTTCAGACACCATCCCCTCTTCCAAATTCTCCATTTGAGCATGAAATATTGAATGATTGTGCTGTAGTGTCTGTTTGCACCTTCAGCTTGTTTGAAAAGGGAAGAAGGAGGATCCTGGGAACTACAGGCCGGTCAGCCTCACCTCAGTCCCTGGAAAAATCATGGAGCAGGTCCTCAAAGAATCAATCCTGAAGCACTTAGAGGAGAGGAAAGTGATCAGGAACAGTCAGCATGGATTCACCAAGGGAAGGTCATGCCTGACTAATCTAATCGCCTTTTATGATGAGATTACTGGTTCTGTGGATGAAGGGAAAGCAGTGGATGTATTGTTTCTTGACTTTAGCAAAGCTTTTGACACGGTCTCCCACAGCATTCTTGTCAGCAAGTTAAGGAAGTATGGGCTGGATGAATGCACTATAAGGTGGGTAGAAAGCTGGCTAGATTGTCGGGCTCAACGGGTAGTGATCAATGGCTCCATGTCTAGTTGGCAGCCGGTGTCAAGTGGAGTGCCCCAGGGGTCGGTCCTGGGGCCCGTTTTGTTCAATATCTTCATAAATGATCTGGAGGATGGTGTGGATTGCACTCTCAGCAAATTTGCGGATGATACTAAACTGGGAGGAGTGGTAGATACGCTGGAGGGGAGGGATAGGATACAGAAGGACCTAGACAAATTGGAAGATTGGGCCAAAAGAAATCTAATGAGGTTCAATAAGGCTAAGTGCAGGACCCTGCACTTAGGATGGAAGAATCCAATGCACCGCTACAGACTAGGGACCGAATGGCTCGGCAGCAGTTCTGCGGAAAAGGACCTAGGGGTGACAGTGGACGAGAAGCTGGATATGAGTCAGCAGTGTGCCCTTGTTGCCAAGAAGGCCAATGGCATTTTGGGATGTATAAGTAGGGGCATAGCGAGCAGATCGAGGGACGTGATCGTTCCCCTCTATTCGACACTGGTGAGGCCTCATCTGGAGTACTGTGTCCAGTTTTGGGCCCCACACTACAAGAAGGATGTGGATAAATTGGAAAGAGTACAGCGAAGGGCAACAAAAATGATTAGGGGTCTAGAGCACATGACTTATGAGGAGAGGCTGAGGGAGCTGGGATTGTTTAGTCTGCAGAAGAGAAGAATGAGGGGGGATTTGATAGCTGCTTTCAACTACCTGAAAGGGGGTTTCAAAGAGGATGGCTCTAGACTGTTCTCAATGGTAGCAGATGACAGAACGAGGAGTAATGGTCTCAAGTTGCAATGGGGGAGGTTTAGATTGGATATTAGGAAAAACTTTTTCACTAAGAGGGTGGTGAAACACTGGAATGCGTTACCTAGGGAGGTGGTAGAATCTCCTTCCTTAGAGGTTTTTAAGGTCAGGCTTGACAAAGCCCTGGCTAGGATGATTTAACTGGGACTTGGTCCTGCTTTGAGCAGGGGGTTGGACTAGATGACCTTCTGGGGTCCCTTCCAACCCTGATATTCTATGATTCTATGATTCTATGATCTAATCTGAGAAACTCTCATTGCACTGAGGCTTGTTAGGCTCTTAGCAGTGTTTAGCTTTAGATTAATTTTGATACACTTTCATTTCAATAATTCTTGATTTATTTGGCACTATAAACAAAAAGGGATCTGATTTTCAGAAGGACTAAGCACCCAAAGCCCCAGATGGAGTCAAGGGGAGCAGAAGGTGCTGAAAATCATGCCTTAAGTTCTTTGAACTGGTTAGAAGACCATATTTGTTAGCTTTTCAGGTTCCATGGTTGTATGGTTTATTTCTTAATTGCCAGACTGTGGTTAAGTACAGTTTTTATACTTGTGCTTGCATACACATAAAGTACGGTCACCCTGCAGAAGGAAGATCTTCCGGACAAACCTGTGACACAGATACAAACTTTCATATATTTAGGGTATGTCTACACTACGAAATTACTCCGATTTTACAGAAGTTGATTTTTGGGAACAGATTGTATAAAATCGAGTGCATGCGTCCACACTAAGCACATTAATTCGGCAGTGTGCATCGACAGTACCGTGGCAAGCGTCGACATTCCAAGCGGTACACTGTGGGTAGCTATCCCACAGTCCCGCTGCCCATTGAAATTCTGGGCTGACCTCACAATGCCTGATGGGGCCAAAAATTTGTTGCGGGTGATTATGGGTAAATGTCGTCAGTCAACCCTCCCTCTGTGAAGGCAATGGCAGACAATCGTTTTGCACCCTTTTCCCTAGATTGCCCAAGTAAACACCATAGCATGGCAAGCATGGAGCCCGTTCAGCTCACCACAGCAGTTATGACCATTGTAAACACCTCACACATTATTGTGTAGTTTATGCAGAACCAGAACCTGAAAAACGAGGCAAGGAGGCAACGGAAGCGCAGTGACGAGAGTGATGAGGACATGGACACAGATTTCTCTAAAGCCACGGTCCCCGGCAATTTGGAGATCATGGTGTTAATGGGGCAGGCGCACGCCAAGGAACGCTGATTCTGGACCCAGGAAAGAAGCACAGACTGGTGGGACTGCAAAGTGTTGCAGGCTTGGAATGATTCCCAGTGGCTCCAAAACTTTTGCATATGTAAGGGCTCTTTCATGGAACTTTGTGACTTGCTTTCCCCAGCCCTGAAGCGCAAGAATACTAAGATGAGAGTAGCCCTCACAGTTAACAAGCGAGTGACAATAGCCCTGTGGAAGCTTGCAATGCCTGACAGCTACCGGTGAGTCGGTAATCAATTTGGAGTGGGCAAATCTACTATCAGGGTTGCTGTGATACAAGTAGCCAACGCAATCATTGAGCTTCTCTATCAAAGGTAGAGACTCTGGGAAATGTGCAGATCATAGTAGATCATGTGCAGATGGCTTTGCTGCAATGGGATTCCCTAACTGTGGTGGGGTTATAGATGGTACGCATATCCCTATCTTTGGACTGGATCACCAGGCAGCCAGTACATAAACTGCAAGGGATACTTTTCAATGGTGCTGCAAGCACTGGTGGATCACAAGGGACTTTTCACCAATATCACTGTGGATGGCCGGGAAAGGTTCATGATGCTCGTGTCTTCAGGAACTCTGGTCTGTTTAAATGGCTGTAGGAAGGGATTTACTTCCCAGACCAGAAAATAACTGTTGGGGATGTTGAAATGCCTATAGTTATCCTTGGGGACCTACCCCTTAATGCCCTGGCTCATGAAGCGATACACAGGCACCCTGGACAGTAGTAAGGAGATAAAAAGAAAAGGAGTACTTGTGGCACCTTAGAGACTAACAAATTTATTAGAGCATAAGCTTTCGTGAGCTACAGCTCACTTCATCGTAATGCATCCGATGAAGTGAGCTGTAGCTCACGAAAGCTTATGCTCTAATAAATTTTTTAGTCTCTAAGGTGCCACAAGTACTCCTTTTCTTTTTGCGAATACAGACTAACACGGCTGCTACTCTGAAACTAGTAAGGAGATGTTCAACTATAGGCTGAGCAAGTGCAGAATGGTGATAGAGTGTGCATTGGACATTTAAAGGGTCACTGGCATAGTTTACTGATTCACTCAGACCTCAGCAAAAACCAATATTCCCACTGTTATTGCTGCTTGCTGTATGCTCTAATCTCTGTGAGAGTAAGCGGGAGACATTTATGGTGGGGTGAGAGGCTGAGGCAAATCGCTTGGCCGCTGAATACGCGCAGCCAGACACCAGGGTGATTAGAAGAGCACAGCAGGATGCTCTGCGCATCAGAGAAGCTTTGAAAACCAGTTTTATGACTGGCCAGGGTACCATGTGACACTTCTGTTTGTTTCTGCTTGATAAAACCCGCCTTTGGTTGACTCTAATTCCCTGTAAGCCACCTACCCTCCCCGCTTTGATCACAGCGTGCTTGCAAAGGAAATAAAGTCACTATCGTTTAAAAACCACATATTCTTTATTAATTTGATTATAAAAATAGGGAGATAACTCATAAGGTAGCCCGGGTGGGATGTGGGAGGAGGGTAAACAAGGGCTCAGCAGAGGGTTCAACAGATCTGCTATTTCCCCATCCACCCAGATGGGTGGAGACAGGCAGGTAAAGCACAGAGCCTTGACTCTGCTCACTCAAATGTACCAGCCAGCATGGAGGGGGAAGCAGTCTGCCTCTGGTATGTATACTTATTCTTAGAGCAAGGGGAGAACCAGGGAAGGAACTCTAACATTCACAAACTCTTCCCATTGCTGCTCCTAAGATGGCACAGTTATGTGTCTCACCTTACTCAGAGTGAAATGGTAAGTTCCAGTCTTGACCACAGGAAGTTAAGTTGGGGAGGAATAGCGAAATCTGTTCTAGATAAAGGATTATTGAAAGTTATGGCTCTACTTGGACACCTGATGACATGTTTAAAGCGATAATCATCAATAAAGTCAACAATGAATTGACACATATAGGGATTAGTTTGCTTTTATGTACATACTTTTTTATTTTATACTTAGATCCGCAATGCACTGCTGTTCTTCTCTAAGGGGATTTATTATATCTTTTATCTCTGCTAGAGCCACAAAGAAGAGGAAATAGTACACATGAGTATTGATTTAAAAAAATACATATGTGCAGTAATCATTGGCTAATGTTCCATGTTGAATCATAGGGAAGATTTCAATTACTGTGCTTTATTGTTAAACCAGTTCCTTACCCTGCAGTTTCTTTTTAAAGATAATCAGGGAAAGAAAAAGTTTGCTTTGTTTCTATTTGGTAAATATTTTAAGTTGCAGTGTCCACAATGTATTTATTTCTTTAATTGCTTTTCCTCGACATTCCAATGCAATGACATTTAATAGTTCCTATCAATGCTGTCCAAGATTCAGAATCTTCCAGCTGTGGCAAATCAAATGGAGCATCTGTAATGTTTTTGGTTTTCAAAGTAGTACCAATATAAAAATCTCAATTCCATCTTCATTTTATGCCTATAAATCTACACAATTCCTTATGTATAAATTGGTGATAAGTTACCACAGCTTCGCCTCCTTTAATATTGTCTTCTGACTCTTCTTGTACTCCTTTTATTCCTTATTATTCATATTTAATAGACTTTTGTGTTTTGCTCTTTTATAACAGTTTTCAGTTTTTGTATTTAATATCACAAAGACCATGTCATTTTCCTGATGTCCAGCTTCTTAACAGCTCATCCTTCTTCTGTAAAGTATTTCTTAACATGTAAGTTGTGAGATGTGATGTGTGATTAGTTGCTGCTGTACTTTTTCATCAGTGATGGAAATTTGTGTTATAGGATGGTTAAAATTCATTGAAACTGGGGGCGGGCAGCGGGGCAGGGGAGAGGGAGCGTGGAAGGGAGCAGCGAGGGCGTAACCACTGTCCTTCATTTTAAGATAGTTTCATCTACCTGGTTCCATAAATAATTTTAATGGCTTTTTACAGCTAATGGGGCTCCAACCAAAACACAGGCACATATGAAGCCACTTTTGAACTATGTGGGTAGAGGGGCTTTGCTGGTAATGTATTAATAGAGGTGGTGAGGTGGGTGGGAGAGAGAGAGAAAAGCAGGAGAAACACCACAGGAGACAGAAGACAGCCACAGAAGCCCTGGTACCATGATCCTGAGAAAAAGGTAAGAGTACTTTTGGATTGTTGACCTTTGACCCCACACTTGATCTTGTAAGGTCCATTTCTAAGCTAAAACTCTAATTTAGATGTTTAGAAAACTCAAAAATGCTTAAGAAAGTGATCGTCAAAACAACTAAAACTTGAGTGGAAGCAAGGAAACATACAATATTAAAAAGAAAAGGAGTACTTGTGGCACCTTAGAGACTAACAAAAAAGGTGCCACAAATACTCCTTTTCTTTTTGCGAATACAGACTAACACGGCTGCTATTCTGAAACCTGTCATACAATATTAAAGAATTTGAAATAGGCTTTGCAATAAGCTTGAGGCCTATAGGGCCTAGTAGTTAGCATGAGTGCTTGAAATGGGGTTATAAAATTGAGCAATATGTATCTTGTGATAATATGCATCTATGTATAACCATGGAGCAAACCCACATTTACATATCAAAACTAGGGCTGTCAAGCGATAAAAAAAATAATGGTGATTAATCATGTGATTATTCGCATTGTTAATAATAGAATGTCATTTATTTAAATATTTTTGGATGTATTCTACATTTTCAAATATATTGATTTCAATTATAACACGGAATACAAAGTGTACGGTGCTCACTTTATATTTATTTTTATTACAAATATTTGCACTGTAAAAAACAAAAGAAATAGTATTTTCAATTCACCTAATATAAGTACTGTAGTGCAATCTTTTTATCATGAATTTACAAATGTCAAATTATGCACACAAAAAATAACTGCATTCCAAAACAAAACAATGTAAAACATTAGAGCCTACAAGTCCACTCAGTCCTACTTCAGCCAATCGCTCAGACAAACAAGTTTGGTTACATTTGCAGGAGATAATGGTGCTTGCTTCTTGTTTACAATGTCACCTGAAAGTGAGAACAGGCGTTTGCATGGCATTGTTGTAACCGGCGTCGCAAGATATTTACGTGTCAGATGTGCTAAAGATTCATATGTCCCTGCATGCTTCAACCACCATTCCAGAGGATACGTTTCCATGCTGATGACTGGTTCTGCTCGATACCAATCCAAAACAGAGTGGACCGATGCATGTTCATTTTCATCATCTGAGTAAGATGCCACCAATAGAACACAGATTTTCTTTTTTGGTGGTTTGGGTTCTGTAGTTTCTGCATCTGAGTGTTGCTCTTTTAAGACTTCTGAAAGCATGCTCCACAGTTCGTCCCTCTCAGATTTTGGACAGCACTTCAGATTCTTAAACCTTCAGTCGAGTGCTGTAGCTATTTTTAGAAATCTCACATTGGTACCTTTGCATTTTGTCAAATCTGCAGTGACAGTGTTCGTAAATCAAACAACATGCTGGGTCATCATCCAAGACTGCTATAACATGAAATATATGGCAGAATGTGGGTAAAACAGAACAGGAGACATACAATTCTCCCCAAGGAGTTCAGTCATACATTTAATTAACACACAATTTTTTTAATGAACATCATCAGCATGGAAGCATGTCCTCTGGAATGGTGGCTGAAGTATGACGAGGCATATGAATGTTTAGCATATATGGCACGTAAATACCTTGCAGTGCCAGCTACAAAAGTGCCATGCAAATCCCTGTTCTCACTTTCAGGTGACATTGTAAATAAGAAGCAGGCAGCAGTATCTCCCATAAATGTAAACAAACTTGTTTGTCTTAACAATTGGCTAAACAAGAAGTAGGACTGAGTGGACTTGTAGGCTCTAAAGTTTTACATTGTTTTGTTTTTGAGTGCAGTTATGTAACAAAAAAATCTACATTTGTAAGTTACACTTTCACAATAGAGATTGCACTACAGTACTTGTATGAGGTACATTGAAAAATACTATTTCTTCTATTGTTTTTAGAGTGCAAATATTTGTAATAAAATAATATAAAGTGAGTACTGTACACTTTGTATACAGTGTTGTAATAGAAATCAATAGATTTGAAAATGTAGAAAAATCCAAAAATATTTAATATATTTCAATTGGTATTCTGTTGTTTCATTGTGATTTTTTTAATCACAGTTAATTTTTTTGAATTAATCGGGTGAGTTAACTGTGATTAATTGACAGCTCTAATAAAAACCATTGAGAAACACATGAAGCAAATAGCTTATGCTAGCAATCAGAATCTTCATTTTTTCCTGTGGAATGAAACATGGGCAAAGAGCTGAAACTGAAATCAAATATGGTCCCGGATGTGTGGGGGGATGTAAGGAAAAAAAGGTGTAAAACATGGTCAGGCCAACCCCTAATGTGGAAATCAGAAATACATGTTGGTGGCAACCAGATCATTATGCCTAATTATGAGGCTTCCTCCACTGTTTTTCTACCTTTGTTTCTGATGGTCTCCATAGGATTGTAAGTATGCATAAAGCAGAAAACAATTGCTGTACTTATTCTCATACTGATTTTTCTACAATTGCAATCACTGCTTTTTGGTATAATAAGTCTTTATGTCTCTCTGTATGTGATTCATCAATCTCACTCTCTATAATAAATTTGGCATAGCCACCTGAGCAAAGAACCTGTGGTTAGTAACTTGTGCAATTTGCAGCCAAATTAATCAAAAAGCTACAGGATTGAATGGTGGCTGACAAAGGCTTGAAACTGTGACCAAAGAAACTGCCTCCTGTTGTTTGAGTCCTCCTTTGTTCAAGGGAACAGGGTTTTTGTACATTGCTTATAAATAAACAGGAATGCATCAAAGAAGATGCCTGACTTTATCATCAATTTCTTCTCTTCATGGAAACAACCCACAGGATCCCAAATTTTGGCTAATCGCCAGCATCAAATCCTCCACCTACAGTTTTATCATCTTTTGCAACCCTAAGGGAAGAAGGGATGGAAGAAACTAAACATATATATAGAGGAGGCTGGCAACATTGAAATCGACAGCCATTATGCAGAGGCCAGAATCATCAAACATGCAGACCACACACACACACACACACACACACACACACAAAGCAGCAGAAGGTAGGAAATGTTTTCACATCCACCCACTCACTCACCAAAGAAAGGCATGTTACCACATTGGTATATCATGTCATTACTTTCATGAAACTACTTCAATACTGTTCATATGCAAGACTAGGTTGGCTTGTGATTTACTGTACAACATACTAGCATGTGAATAATGGAGGATGAATCAGCCACCAGGAATCCTTCAGCATAGGCAACTCTGCTCTAACTTTTTTTAAGCAGTCAGGGGAATGATCAAGTATTAACTCTCTGTGAGGCCTGCAAGAGCAAGTATAATCTTACAGAAAATAGTGAAACTACTATTATGGACTGTTTCTCCCGTATAATCCAGTGTCTTTAAACTGCTTGGACGGTAACCTTTCCATAGTTTAGGTTGTAACTAGCTGTCCATTATAAGCTCAATATTGGTCAGGCAAAAGAACAAACTTGTGAACTCTACCAGTGGCAGAGTGAACACTGGACACTTTTCAAAGGTATGGTAGAGTTTTACACAGTTCATCAGAATCATACATTCAGAGCAAAGACTCCACTGTCTCTCCAGCACTCGTGCATGAGCACACACTCCTGTCTTCACTGACATCCCTCTATCACCAACATAATGCTGCTTATCTACCTCTCTGCTGTGGCCATTTTAATCCGTTCATGGCTTTCTATATAGCCTTGGAGTTTAGGAACCACACTTTCTGGTGTCTTGGCTTACATGCTCTTCCATACAGGTGATGCTGCAACTCCCAGGGTTCCTTGATAAACCTCCAAACCAAATTCCTTTGTGTCCTAAGTTACTAAGAGCTTCCAAAATCAAAGCACTGGGACTCAATACTGAGTCTTTATTGAATGCTATACAACTATCAACGTTATTGAATGCTATACAGCAGTTATAGTTAGTACTTACAGTTCTAACTAAACTGCTAAAGGACTTGCCCTGCCTGCAGTGGGTTCAATGGAAGATCTGGGACAGATTATTTAGAAGTAGTTTTCTCTTTTGGTTGTTTCAAATCTTGGCCAGGAAGAGGAAGATTTTTCTCAGATATCATACTTGTATCTCTTGAGGAGACATTTGTTAATTTAGCCATTTCTGAGAAATCTCTGGACTTAATATATTTCCTGTTGCAAAAATCCCCTTTATTTAAAGAGGTCTTCAGTAGAAGAAAGCAGCAAAAGTTGTAAAAGAAACATATCTACAAAAACAATGTCTGAACTATATGCTGCCTCTCCCCTACTTTTTCCTTCCCATACACACAGACATGTTTCTTCTCATTCATCTCTTGATTATGTAAGTCATTTCCAAATTCAGTTCATCTCTTCGCACATCATGCTGTTTTTCCATCATTTTGTTCCCCCAGACACATACATTTACAGAGCAAACACTTCTTATGCTGCTATTTTATTATAAATTGTCCTATTCTTTGTCTGAAATTTTCAGAGCCAGCTTTCTACTTAATCTGTTATTTCTGGACTTTAGGCACTGTAATTAATCTGTGATATGGAACTGTGTCAAAAATACTTTCTGAAAACAGTGCTGCCATTAGAAAAATTGCAATTGTGTTCAGCAAGATTTCTTAATTCAATCTTCAAGGTTACAGTATCTTCAATATCAATCAATAACCATTTGATTGCTGAATGAAGATTAAGGTGATTTACCTTCACTGATACACATTGCAGAAACAGTCTAGTTTTTGGTATGTTTCAGGTGACTGAACTGCCAAACCCACATTTTTATGGGTGCATTGGGTAACTTGCCAGAAATGTGTCATTCTTTATTAAATGGTCAGATGGATTTCCATACCCCCATACAGTATCTCTGCTTTTGACATAGATGATAGGGGGCTTTGGATCAACTATGTATGTATGGCCTGTCCCAATCTAACGCTGATTTGAGAACTACCTCTATTTTTAAAAAGGCAAGTGATGTAACCTAGTGTAGCTGAAAATCTGCCCCCTTGTAGTCAATGGAACTCCACCTGAGGATCTTACCTAATATATACAAGAATATATAATATATAACTGAAAAGAAAAAGATCTTTGTGTGAACATTTCTCCCCACTTTTCTTTCTGAAATAAATGTTGATGGAAATTTTATTATCCCCTCTAGTGTATGTTATTATTACAAAGGTTAAACAATGTCAGAGAATTCAAACAGCTCATACATTGCAGATTCCCATAAAAAACTATTACCAGTCCAGCATGAACCCCCCAGACTAATATGTGTAGGTTTTAAAATGGCCATTAACTTTAGGTATAAGAAAATACCTGTCTCTAATGGGTACTATGTAAGTGAAATATTTGAAGGGCTTAACCTTCAAGTCCTTATTGAGACAACTAGACAATGACTTTTTTTGTCTGAGTTATGACTACGGGATTGGGTCTAAATTCAGTATTCAAATTATTAATCCAACTGAAACAGTCTTTACTAGTGGTATCAGAAGGATAAAATCAATATAATCTACTTGTCCCCAATCTGTTAACTGTAATGGAAGAAGGACTAGATTTTGAGCAGGGGGTTGGACTAGATGACCTCCTGAGGTTCCTTCCACCCTAATCTTCTATGATTCTTCTATGATTCTACAGGAACAAATTGCTAGCATGCCCAAATTGTGTTCAAAGAGAACTTTTTGTAACATTACACTAGGCACTGTATTCCTTGAAATAATGGAAATTTGGTGATGAAAACAAGAGAGCATGAAAAATAAAATAAGACAGTCAGAAATGGTGATAGGAAAACAGTAGCATTCGAAGAAAATGAACATTCAGGGTGGATTTTACAAAAAAGTTAACTGCCTTTTTAAGAAAATGAGAACATAACTACCATTGCTCCTTTAGAGATGGGAAGTAGGAAACAGAATAAAGTGAAATAAAATACAGTAGCAAAATCCTCTTAGAAAGTGCTAATTGACTAGCAAAGGAATGTGATTGAGAGTAATAATTGCTTAACATGTAATCTAGAGGCGTGTGTGGGGTTTTAGCAAGCAAAGTAATCATCACACTGCAGAGAAAAACTGAGAGTTAGCATTCAGGTGGTTTGCATCATACCATGTTTGAACTGTAGGGCAAACAGAAAGAAAGAAAGAAAGAAAGAAAGAAAGAAAGAAAGAAAGAAAGAAAGAAAGAGCTTTGGAGAAACATTTACAGGAAGGTAGAAAGAAACTGTGAGAACTCAAGCCTATCAGTTTTCAAGAAAGTGTTTCAAGTGATTCCCAGTTGGCCACTCTATTACGAGAAATTGTTAATCATGGATTTCTGCTGGAAAAGTCACGAGTGAACAGATTGTACTTGCCAACTGACCCTTAACTGCCATCTGACCAAATCCATCAGTTGTCTTTGCAACAGAATATGTGTGAAATCTTAGCCCTATTGAAGTCAATCGCAAAATTTCGTTTGACCTCTATGGTGCCAAGATTTCATCCTGTATGTTTTTCATGGACATATTTTTAATGCAATTTGTAATGCATGTTAAAAGCTCTTAACATAAATTCTATATGTCTTTGCCATACATTAAAAATAGACACATTTAAAAAAATACAATGTAATAGCAACTACCTCTGAACCCAAACCCATAAAATAACTGATGAGAGATAGATCAAATCAAGATTTCCTCCCCTCAGATACTAGCCATATTGTTCCCCTCTCAATAAAAGTATAGGTAAATAGATGAATTTTGGAACATTCTCTTAGGACAAAAATCTGGGCTGTTTCAGACCTTGCCAGGGGAATAGGTTCCGAAGCCAAATAGTTATCATGCATAATGCCTTGCCAGTAGCTCCATATATTTTGTGAAAAGGTGGCTTTGGTGTCCACAACTGTGGCAGAGTAGACAGTGAGTTTAAGTAGCAGGTCCCAATTAATTTAGGGTTTGCTGGGTGAAACCAACACCTTAAATTCAATCCCAAAGCCAACATGTAGAATTTGCCATATTGGATCAGACCCAAGGTCTGTTT
Organism: Dermochelys coriacea; assembly: GCF_009764565.3. Classification (NCBI taxonomy): domain Eukaryota; kingdom Metazoa; phylum Chordata; order Testudines; family Dermochelyidae; genus Dermochelys; species Dermochelys coriacea. The sequence goes on from NC_050073.1 coordinate 75,256,069, forward strand.
AGTCCAGTGACCTATCTCTGACTGTGGCCTGCACCATACACTAAAGGGAAAGTACAAGAAAACATGTAACGGAATAAGTGGCTCACATGGAAAGTATCTTACTAACTGTCCTTCATTTACTGGGTGGCACATTAAGCCCTGAATCATGAGGAATTAGATCCTTTATACACTATCCTATCTAATGTAGCAATGATTATGCCCATTTTCCATATGTATGTCTAAATCTTGTTTGAATTCAGCTTAGCTGTTGGACTCGTTATCTTGTAGTAAAGAGTTTCATAGGCAATTGTGAATTGTGTAAAAAGTATTTCTTTTTAATTTGTTTTAAATTTGCTGTCTTTGTTTCTTTGTTGTTCCCTCGTTCTTGTTATGAAAAAAAGTTTCCAACTGACTGCCTCTATTCTATTTATTATTTTATATCTCTCTCTCCAGTTCCTTCTTATTCATATGTAAAAGGCTGTTACAAGGAGGAGGGAGAAAAATTGTTCTTCTTAACCTCCAAGGATAGGACAAGAAGCAATGGGTTTAAACTGCAGCAATGGCTATTTAGGTTGGACATTAGGAAAAACTTCCTAACTGTCAGAGTGGTTAAACACTGGAATAAATTGCCTAGGGAGGTTGTGGAATCTCCATCATTGGGATTTTTAAGAGCAGGTTGGACAAACACCTGTCAGAGATGGTCTAGATAATACTTAGTCCTGCCTTGAGTGCAGGGGACTGGACTAGATGACCTCTCGAGGTCCCTTCCAGTTCTATGATATCGTCTATAAACTACAATCTTTTAAATATCTCTTCACACATCAGTTTTTCTATGCTTGTGATCATTTTCTTTGCCTATGTTTGTCCCCCTTCTGTTTCTGTTCTCTCTGCAAACCAGAGCTAGCAGACCAGAAATGAACTTAGTGTTATAGATGTATGTGTACCATTGATTTATATAATGGCATTAGAATATTTTCAGTTATTTTCTCTTCTTTTCCATTCTTCATACATTCTAAACTTGTGTTTGCTCTTATGATCACAACTGTGTAGTGAGTAAATATTTTCATCAAGCTAACCATAATGATACCCTGGTCTTTTTCCTCAGTGGTTAAAGTTAATTTATCATCAAGGAGTATGTCTTGAAAGATGGGAGAGATTCCAAAGGACTGGAAAAGGGCAAACATAGTGCCAATATGTATAAAGGGAAATAAGAACAACCCAAAGAATTACAGACTAGTCATCTTAACTTCAGTACCTGGAAAGATAATAGAGCGAATAATTAAGAAATCAATTTGAAAACACCTAGAAGAAAATAAGGTGATAAGTAACAGTTAGCATGGATTTGTCAAGAACAAATCATGTCAAATCAACATAATAGCTTTCTTTGACAAGGTAACAAGTCTCGTGGATGGGGATAAGCAGTAGATGTGGTATATCTTGACTTTAGTAAGGCTTTTGATACTGTCTCACTTGACCTTCTCATAAAAAAACTAAGGAAATACAATCTAGATGGAGTTACTATAAGGTGGGTTCATAACTGGTTGGAAAACCATTCCCAGACAGGTTTCAGAGTAGCAGCCATGTTAGTCTGTATTCGCAAAAAGAAAAGGAGTATTTTTGGCACCTTAGAGACTAACAAATTTATTTGCTACAGCTCACTTAATCGGATGTTTAGAGTAGTTATCAGTAGTTCACAGTCAAGCTGGAAGGAGTCCCTCAGGGATCAGTTCTGGGTCTGGTTCTGTTTAATATCTTCATCAATGATTTAGATAATGGCATAGAGAGTACACTTATGAAGTTTATAATACCAAGCTGGAAGGGGTTGCAAATTATTTGGAGGATATGATTAATATTCAAAATGACCTGGACAAACTGGAGAAATGGTCTCAAGTAAATAGGATAAAATTAAATAAGGAGAAATACAAAGTACTCCACTTAGGAAGGAACAATCAGTTGCACACATACAAAATGGGAAATGACTGCCTAGGAAGGAGTACTGCAGAAAGGGATCTGGGGGTCATAGTGGATCAAAAGCTAAATATGAGTCAACAGTCTAACAAAAAAACCCAAAACATTATTCTGGGACATATTAGCAAGAGCGTTGTAAGCAAGGCACAAGAAGTAATTTTTCTGCACTACTCTATGCAGATTAGGTCTCAGCTGGAGTATTGTGTCCAGTTCTGGGTGTCACATTTATGGAAAGATGTAGACAAACTGGATAAAGTCCAGAGAGAGGAACAAAAATTATTAAAGGTCTAGAAAACATGACCTCTGAGAAAGATTGAAGAAATTGGGTTTGTTTAGTCTGGAGAAAAGAAAACTGCAAGGGGACATGAAAATAGTTTTCAAATACATAAAAGGTTGTTACAAGGAGGAGGGAGAAAAATGTTCTTGTTAATCTCTGAAGACAGGACAAGAAGCAATAGGCTTAAACTGAAGCAAGGGCAGTTTAGGTTGACATTAGGAAAAGCTTCCTAACTGTTGGGATAGTTAAGCACTGGAATAAATTGCCTAGGGAGGTTGTGGAATCTCTGTCATTAGAGATTTTTAAGAGCAGGTTAGGGATGGTTGAGATAATACTAAGTCCTGCCATGAGTTCAGGATATTGGAGTTGATGACCTCTCAAAGTCCCTTCCAGTCCTATGATTTTATGGTTCTATGTATGAACATGTAAGCAGGTTGTCTGGGTGGCACCCTCTTTGTGGCCTGTCAGGGTATGATTCATTCTGCTGTGGATCCTAGGCATCATCCCTCACAGATTAGGGGTTGTGATGCTTTAGTCCTTCACACTCAAGTTCTACCCCCTTTTTGGGGTGTTAGTCTCCAAAACAAAAGGAAAACAGCAAACTTCAGAATCAGGATCATCCATGGGATTTTCAGGAGAACCCTCGTCCATCTGCTCTGGGCTTGTCTCTGGGTAGCTAGTCACTTTCTGTCAGTCCTCCTGGGTTTAGTCAATCCATCCACAAAATGGTTCACCCAGGAAGCAAGCTGCCTTCATCTCTCATGTGAAACCAGGCTTCCCTCAAAGAAGCAGCAGAGCTCTGTCGTCCTTCCTGGTTAGCCCTGGAATGGGTGAGGTTTCCCCCTTTCAGCTCCCTTCTCTGTGCCTGACACTGCCTACAGGTATAATAGGGTGATGTCAACGGGGTCCACAGGCTCTCCTTAACCATCTCATTGCCAGTGGGGAGTCTGAGGCTCCTTTACCCTCTCATGGCCAGTGTGGGGCAGAGGGGCCCCATCCCAGAGCAGTACAGATTATTCTTTCCAGTTAGCATTGCCTTCCATTTGGCAACACTGGATTTCATTTGCCATTGTGCTACTTTCTTGCCTCACTTTGTTTGAACTTCCTCAGTCTTTTATAGTCTTGAACAACCGCAAAAAATGTATAAAATGTTACTACCTCACAGTGTTCACACCCTTTTCCAGATCATAAATATATTAGAAAATAGCATTTTTAATATGAATCTTTTGGATACGTACATAGAGTAAAAGAAAGTCCTTGCTTCAAAAAAGCTTACTACTAGCACTGAAGATAAGGTTTCTTATTTCATTATCTTTGGTGGCCAAAAAACAGCTGACCTATTTAAATCTAACATATGTTCTGGGACTTTGCTGGACCACAGTCATCCAGAATATATAGTCCTCTCTCTACGCTGCAGGAAGTCCCAAAAGTCATGTAATTTAATGTCAGCAGATCATCAGGAGGTTGCCAGAGGCATTGAAACCTTAAGATGGATTTCAGCAAAGGCAGATCTGTGTGTTTTGCGAAGGAGGAGGAGTTATCCTGACCTTAATGAACCTAATAAAAGGCTTATATTTAGTCCTCAGTTTTGGCTGGTTCTTATTTTTTCTGAACCAGAGTGCTTATCCGTATGTAATATATAGGTTAGAAAGATAGTTAAATCAAGGCAGATAAATTATGATGAGCCTTTAGAAAAGTAAGTGTTTATCATTTAAACCAATGAATTAAAGAGAGTCAAAAAGTTAAGTGTGTGGAACATTATATTATGGATGATGAATACATGAATAAAAAATGAAGGACAAGGCAGCAGAGTCTACATATTGAGGTAATTCCATCAGCAATGGAAAAGATAGCTGGTATAGGTTTATAATGCAGAAGAGGTGCATAGTTGAAAGATCAATGTATTAAGAGCTAAATAACATTAAATTAAAAATCTTTTCTGAACAAAAAGAACCGCTAATGTGATTTTTGATTTAGAACATCTAAGAGTATTTGAACAGTATGCTTTTTCTCTTTTCTTGGGTCCAACAAAACCTAAGGTAAAGACAAATACTGCCAAAAAATAGACGATGAATAAGAAGAATATAACCAAATAGAAAAAAAAGACTTGAAACATTTTAATAGATGAAACAGACAGTTCAATGCAGATAAGTGCAGAATAATGATGACTTTGATGGGTCTTTATCACACAAGGCCATGTTAATCATAAATTATAAGCTATAAAAAGGAATTCTATAGTCAAGACAAGTCTGTTTGTATCATTAATGATTGATGAGCAGATGACACAAAAAACAACAAATCTCAGTATGTAGAATAATGACAACTTTGATAAGTCCATTACACAAGCCTCCATTGGTCATAAAATATGTGGAAGTAAAAAGACAAAGATTTAAAAAAAATTCCACCAAACATGCCTTTGTGCAATTAAAATTTAGGGCTTCCATTGCAACATTTTCTTTTAAGTGACAGATTAAAATTGTTTCAAACTAAGATATTTGTCACCATAATAAAGAATACAATAATTTCTTTTAGTGTATGTTTAGCTAAAAGAGAACTATTCCAACACTTTGTGCCCGAGAACCCCTTTCAAAGGACATAAAGGACTCTTGGAAAAACTACCATATAAGAACTTATTTAAATGAAGAAAATTTCACTTTCCATGGTGTGTTTTTCTGCTGAGTCAGCTGTTTGTGACAGTGTCACTCTGAGAGTAAAGCTATGGTTCGACAATAGTTCTTTCCCTTTTGTACAGGTCTGTGTATTTAACTACAGCATGTGAGGAGTTCTTGTAGGGGCAAATCCTCTGCCTAACACCAAGCTGGACTGGATGCTGAGAGGGAGACCAATGGGGAAAGTGGGCAAGGAAGCCTGCCGCTACAAATGAGGCTGTAGAGTAACATTGGAATGGGCCCATGGGATTATGCCCTCCTAATGAGTAGACTGGCCAATTGTCCTAGTGCTTCTCCTCCATTGTTTAGGTCAGAAGGAGAGCACAAGGATCACATAGATGAAGATTCTCCAGTGCCATACTTTCTGCACGCCCCTGTGCCACTCTAACTCTTCCCTGTATGTACCCCCACAATGAGCTATGCTCTTTGCCATGTCTGTAGTGCTCAGCCTCTGAAAGGCCTCACCAAATCCTACTGCCACTTGTGCAGTGGAAATGCACTGGTTACGTTGAAAGAGGGCCCTCTACACTCGCAGGGAGTGGGGAACAAAATATGCCCCATAATAGACATGTTGCATTAATTCAACTAGAAACTAATATCTAGTTCATGTACTGGTACATGTGTAATCTTTTCTCTCCTATGAGACATTAGTGACAGGATTGCAGTGGACTTTAACCCCTTCTAGATGTCTAGTCATGTATGTACCATAGATAGAGCTGGCAACATTTTCCCCTTATTATTGTTTTTTGACATAAAATTGGGTTTTTGACTAAACACATTATTTCAGGGAAAGTGTCTGCTTTTTGTGAAAAAATGTCACTTTTCACTGAAGAAATAGAAACCGGAAAACTAAACTTTTCAGGCAAAACCCCCAAATATTCAATTTTTGGTCGGTCTTTCTTTCTTTCTTTCTTTCTTTCTTTCTTTCTTTCTTTCTTTCTTTCTTTCTTTCTTTCTTTCTTAAAACAAATCTTTCTTTCTTAAAACATTTTTGATTTGTTGAAATTTTCTGCCAGTGGAGGGAAATAACATTTCCTGATCAGTTCTAACAATGAGTTTGAAGACTTCTGGCAGAGGGCCCATGGGCACTAGAATAAGTGTTCCCAATAAGCATTCCACCTACTACCCCCAACCACCGCACTCCACTCAGGGCCCCCAGATCCTTTGTCTTTTCTCCGAGTGGCCATAGAACCTTTTCCTCCTGCTGACATATCACCAATCAGAACAGAAGCCAGAGACAGTCCTCGCTAGATTCATCACACTGCCCTGTGCTGGACTATGAGTATTCAGCAGTTCGATCACACATTGTGTATTAGTGATAGTTGAACTTCTTTCATGTGATTCAAACCTATTCAAACATCATATATTTAAAATTTTGTAGTCCTTGTTTTTAAATGTATTACAGAAATTTTGGGATGACTGAAGTTAAAAGAGACTATAGTATTATGAGCTAGGATACCATACAAGTCAAGCCTTGCATGTTCTACTCCACATAGTAATTGGTGATAGCACTGACACTAGCAACAATTGGCTATGTGGCAAGTGCACATTTGTTTTTATAGTTTACGATGACATTTTAGACATTTATTTTTTAGAACAACTCTGTACTGATTTGAAGCAGTACGCATCAGAATAACAAAGAAATTGCAAAATGTACACATATCAACTTGCCAAATTAAAGGCCTACAATATTATTGACTTAGAAGGTGCTGTGATCAAACTTTCTAGTGATTAACAGTACTATAGAGTACAGCATTTAAATTTCTCATAGGGCAATTTCCTGTGGGTAAGCAGATCGCTCCTCTGAGTCTACTGATTGTACCTTCTTAGTGTGGACCTCTCAGTGATTGGTTTCAGTGCCATGGATCATAGTGTAAATAGTTGGTCATATGGTCCGAAAAAAAGGGTCTTGCTCAATTCCATGTTCTATTTCAGTCGTATATTTTTGGTTTTATGGTTCTGATTAATTTTCCAGTGTCGTATAGAGTTGCGTGTTTTCATACTGGTTTCATAAGTTTTCAACTATGTTCTGCATCTCGCTTGATTAGAGTTTTGTAGCTGCACTTCCTCCCTGCTCAGGACTGATGTACCTTTCACATTTATACATGGGACTTGCTTGATATTTTTATGGAACTCAGTGTACCTGATGGTGTATTTGCCAATGTATGTGCTTTCAGTTAAACCCTGTTACAAATAAATACCTGTTGGTACTCGTTATAAAATGCCATTTTTTTGCAATACAGCAGAAACTCTCACAAGGAAATCAACACTTTTCTTCAAATGACTGAGTTCACATGGGTCCATGTTCACAATGGAAGACACCATTCAGTACTGATGAGTAAACATGTCACTGATAAGTGGTTTAAAAATGCATTATAGTTTTACATCCGATGAAGTGAGCTGTAGCTCACGAAAGCTTATGCTCTAATAAATTTGTTAGTCTCTAAGGTGCCACAAGTACTCCTTTTCAGTTTTACAGTAGTGGTTCTCAAATGTGTGTATTGGTGACCCCTTTCAAATAGCAAGCCTCTGAATGCGAACCTCCTCTTTTAAATTAAAAACACTTTTTTATATAAAAAGAAAAGGAGTACCCGTGGCACCTTAGAGACTAACAAATTTATTAGAGCATAAGCTTTCGTGAGCTACAGCTCACTTCATCGGATGCATCCGATGAAGTGAGCTGTAGCTCACGAAAGCTTATGCTCTAATAAATTTGTTAGTCTCTAAGGTGCCACGGGTACTCCTTTTCTTTTTGCGAATACAGACTAACACGGCTGCCACTCTGAAACCTTTTTTATATATTTAACACCATTAGAAATGCTGAATGCAGAGTGGGGTTTGAGGTGGAGGCTGACAGCTCGCAACCCCCCAGCTAACCTCACGACCCCTTGAGGGGTCCCGACCCCAAATTTGAGAACCTCTGTTTTATAGATGCTGACAGTGCTGTGAAGTGGTTTTGGTTCCACAAAAACAACACCACAGTGGCTGATATTTGGGTCCCATTATATTTGACTCACAAGAAAGGGCAATTTGAGGTAAACAGAATGGACCCAGGACACTAGCAGTCTAAACCTATGGTTTCTAAGTGCTTTACAAGACTTCTACACCTGTTGTGATGTAAGCTGTCTGCTGCCTTCTACCTACATCAGATCTGAACCTTAATAATAATGCTCCACTGTCACTATGGAAATTTTCACCATATTTTTCATTCCCTTTTTTCTCTCATCATTATGTTATTTCTTATCTTTCCTAGTCTGTTCCCTTGGTCTTTTTTTTTTGTCTTTCTGCTTCTGAAGAACCCACAGAATCAATTATGTCACGAATGCAGGCACTAAAAAGATCCAGCGTTAAAGATCATGATGCGTTTGAAGAATAGTTTGGTGGCTGTTGGCTCATTAATGCATATTTCTGAAAGACTTTAAAACAGACATTTACATGTTAGGCCATAATAGCTCTATTGGTTCCATTAAAATGTATTATGTGCAACTTTGGTCATTTCTTTCAAAAATGAATATTAAAAAAGTTTTTAAAAATGCACTATGGCAACTCCTACATACTGCCAGGAACATTTAAAATGTATTTTTATTAGGAAAAAAGTAAGTGATATACTGCTCATGAGAGGTGTTGGACACTCTGAAGATGGAATACTCCATCCACAGAACAAAGGGCAGCAAGATTAGAAGCAGTAGCGTTTGCTCCATTACTAATGTGGAGGGAGCATTTCTTGATATGAGAAGGTAGTTTAGTTACCACTTCTCTGCTGTTGATATTTCAAGTGAAGTTCAGAGGTCACCAAACAGCCATGAGATTCTAATGATTTTCAGTCACTACTAAACCTGAGCCAGATTTGAACTAGTAACCTGTATGTGAAAGGTGATCTTATTACCAGTTCCCTGACCCGTCAAGTGTAACATATGTTATTCTTTTGATTTAATACACTACAAAATCAAAGGATATGACAACATAAAAACTATGTTCAAATGAACATTTTAAAGATCTGCCAGTATGAAAATACAAGCTGGAGGTGCAGTTCTGCTCTCAGAAGTGACTTGAAAAAAACTTGTATTGTGAGGTTGCTTGCCTATTGTATCAAGAATTTTTTAATTCCTTTTCTTTATTTTGAGGCAAGGAGGAGATTTAGAAAAGGAGAATAAGCTATAAAGAGCAAAATCATATGATGCTGTGGTCTGATACCTGTATTGCCTGGTATCATCTACTGTCTAATAAATCACGTAGCAAAAGTGGGTTTTTTTTGGTTTTTTAAAAAAAATCTCTGGATTTATCCCTGTCCATTACTCAAACCGGCCAATTCTGAGGTTGGGTAGGAACCCTACTGCCAATTTTTAGAAAGTAAAAATTCAAATGTTTTCACATTTTCCGCACAGACTGCACCACAGAGTATTGTCATAATAAAGGTACCTTCTGAGCATATCCTGATTACTTGAATCTTGCCTCCTCAAGGGAAAATTACTTCAGAGAATTAACCATTTGCTCATTTTTCTTTTTAAAAGACTTTCAGCAACTTGAAGCTGAAAACTCTTACTGAAGTTCTTTGACACAAACAATAGTGATAGAAAATAAACATGAGCCCCTGTAGAAGAGTATGTAAACATGGCATCAACACTGGCATTACTCACTTCCACTCTTTAGTCATAGCTGCACGTTTTTTTTTTCATCATATGCGGATATACCGAGTATACTTTTTTGACTGCAAACTTGATTTTGCATGTAATGTTACACATCTTAAATATTTTGCAGGCTTCCCTCCAAGAGCTCATTTGCAACAGTTTAACACAAAAATAAGATTTAAAAAACAGGGCTTACACATCTAATGAAACTTTTAATTAGTCTTATATTATTTTGAGACTATCTCAAGGCTCTATAATTGAGCCCTTTGCAGTTATACAAACAAATAGAAGACCTGTGAGATCGTGAAATCCTTGATAGTTTACTAATGAAATCAGCCTGGAAACCTCTTCATTGAATATTGTAATTTGATTGCCATCATATTCTGATTGGACCCTTGTTTTGCATTCTAATGAACACACACTATTTGAAATGCAAAACAGGGAGTTATCAGGGGTATTTCACTAGAACTGACAAGATTAAAATGAAAAACGTCTAATGTTCTGTTTTATAAAAATATTCAAAAATGAAAGTAGAATACAGACACATTTGAATTAATTAGGAAGAGCTTATAGTAATTGGACATTAATTAATTAATTAATTAATGCTAAATTACAAGAACTTCCTGTGACAGCATGTATAACATTCTCCTCAACAGTACTAAATGGATTCATTAAGAATATTGTTTTTACAGTGCATACCGAAATAGCTACCAATGACGTTTTTTTATTCGTATTGACCTTGAGTATCCATTTACGATGAAGTAGAGCTATTGCAAGATAAGAAGCATGAATCTCAAATCACTGTCTGTGTATTTCAGTGCTTTGAATTACTAATCACATTTTAGTTTTTTTCATCATGTGTTCTGAATAGGCACCTGGATAATGCTTCTCAACTATGATGAGTGAACAATATATGTAAAGTATCCCCCACAAAAATTTCCTGGTTTCTTTATTTGGGTACCAGACATTTGGGCTTTTAACATATATATAGATTATCAGGTGGGATGAATTTCTTATTTGCTTCCATGTAGCATGGCAAGTGTTTTAGGAGGTCTTATTTATGAAGGAATAAAAAATAGTGTGGGGGATTTAATTTCATCTGAAATTAAAACAAATCAAACATTTCTCTATTTCTCTCTGCTGCAATTTTTGCTTCACTCTGGACTATTTTGAAGGTAGTAAAATATACCCAAGCATTGCATCAATACCCATGCGTTTCTAACTTGTAATCTATGGGAAAAAACAAGACGTTTATGATCAGGAGAACTACACAACTAAGGTGACGTTTGCTGTGAAAATGAATAGTTACCTATCTGAATCACGCACAATCTCTACATCCATGCAGTTGTATTTAGCTCTATTTTTATTCTATTATTCTGGAAAGAAAACCTCTGTTGACAAGGAATTGTAATTCATTGAACGGATCCATGACCTTTTCATCTTTGCACTATGGTTCAGTTGCAGTCCTTCTCAAAAATGATAAAAACAAAACAGCAATAGTTATAAAAAGTTCCAGGTCCATTTATGTTATGTCGGGTCTTGACAAGCTTGCTTTCAGCTCATTCCACATCAGAAAGCTTATGTGAGGTAGAAGCCAGTTCTTGAGAATAGGTGCACTAAATGAGACTTCAGATTATGAACAAAGAAGCTAAAATAGCTTGGACTTTCTTTTATAAAGAAGTGTTAATTACAGCATTAGTTTCTGTTGTTAAGATAATGATAATAAATGCAGAAGACAATTACACTCATAGTTCCTAGTGTAACAAGTAACCTAGGAATACAATGGAAGGCTTTTAACTGGAATTAGAGCTATAGCATATTGCAAGGTTGAGAACTCTAAGCAAAAAGGCCCTCAAACATAGGTGCCGGAATTAGGGGTACTTGGGGTGCAGCAGCACCCCTTGGCTTGAAGTGGTTTCCATTATATACTGTAAGTGGTTTACAGTTTGGTACAATGGTGCTCAGCATCCCCACTATACAAATTGTTCCAGCACTCCTGCTCTCGAAGCTCCTGAGCTTTATTTGCCATTAAAACTTTCAACTCATTCTACATTACAAGCTTGAATGTGCCCATTAGGCTGAAACTGAAGAATAACCTGTGATTAAAAAAAAGATACAAAAGAGTGTGACAGAGCTGCCAGGGCACTGAACCTTCACCTAGCACTGGAAGCAAAGAGGCGGCTAATACATAGCAGAGCATTCAGAAGACAAATACTGTGTTATGACTTTTTTCTGAGCATGAGGGATGTTTTCATTGATCAGTATTCTGTGAGACACACCTGGAGAAGCAGTCTGTGTTAGAACTATTAAAAAAGGAAAGGTTAAAAAGTATCACCTAGACAGAGATCCTTTTTTCTCCTCTGAAAATCTATGCCAGTGAATGAATGAGGTTTTTCTAGGGATTGTCTATATGGGGGGTAATGTGTTCCCCAGGCGTGTGATTTCTAAAGCACAGTGATGTTGCACATTAATTGGTCTGCGTAGACCCTGCTGGGGCACACTAAAGATTCTCTAGTGTGCTTTAACATAGTACTGCTTCAAACAGCACTACATGACTTAGGGAGGTGGTGGAATCTCCTTCCTTTGAGGTTTTTAAGGTCAGCATTGACAAAGCCCTGGCTGGGATGATTTAGTTGGGGATTGGTCCTGCTCTGAGCAGGGGGTTGGACTAGATGACCTCCTGAGATCCCTTCCAACCCTGATATTCTATGATTCTATGATTAAAGTGTACACAGTTTAAGAGCCAATAGTATGGTATATCTGACAATACCAATGACATCTGGGTAGCATGGGGTGAAATTTCCAAACACCCTTAAGTAACTTAGATGGATAAGTCCCATTGGTTTTCCAGAGGATTGAGCTATTTATGTTAGGGTGCTCCAGCCGTTAGCCAACCAGGAAATTAAACCCTGGTCTTCCATATTGTAGGCCAGGGTGCCGTGTGACCATGGGTAGGTAACTTACCCACTCTATGCCTTAGTTCTGTGAAATGGGGGATAATAATACTTATCTACCTGTTTTATGAGGATAAATACATTACATATTATGGCATGCTCTAAGATCTACTGATGAAAAGCTCTACATAATAAATAGGTACTATTCAATCACTTAGGACTAGATTCACAAAGGGATTCAGATGCCTAACAGTCTCTTTAGGCACTAAAGTCCACAATTTTGGTGCCACTGACATTCACAAAACCACCACTTAACTGTCACCTAACTCTGTAGGTGCCTAAAGTCCCATAGACACCAAAGTTTCCATCAGTAGGCACAAAGCTGCCCATTTCCTTACACCGCAGCTAATGAGCTGCTCAGAGCCCTACCCCATGCTAAGTCCCAGCAGGATTCTCAAACTAGGTGTTCCCTGCCTATCTTGCCTGCAGGGCGCAACCTGGAAGGTGTGCCCAGAAAAGGCATAAAGGAAGTATTTGTAATAGTGTGTCCAGAATGAGTGCTGGATGAACCTCAAAGTTCCTAATGTCTGAGATCAGCCTAGATAAGAACTTAAACTTGGGGATATTTATCCAGAATTCTGGGGTCCATAAAAGTGAACTGGGAGGTCTTATGTGAAGAGGCTTTCTTGAGTAACTTCCTTACTTCCAGTCAGATCAGGAATATCTTGAGTGTAGCCTGTCATACTAGTATTATTTTAGTGCTTTGCCAGCTACTGCTATCAGAAAGGGGAACCATGAAAAGTGAAAATGCATGAGAAAAAAAAATCCCCGCGCTTAACAGCCACAAAAATTCAGCTGTGATGTTGTTCAGATTTTGGATAAAAGTTTAAATTTGGTTTTATCTGAACTCATCCTTTTCTAGAACAAATCTAATGACTCAAGACAAATATAATGAAAAATGGGACAATGAATTGGACACAGTGACTATTATGTGTCTTTCTTCTGCAATTTATAAACTCAGTCTAAGTTAGAAGGCCACCCTTCCACCATTACTGCGGTCAGTCCTCTGTGTGTTGACTTATTCCTGGATGTTTCTGCATTATATGGGACTGCCTACTGAGTAATGAAGTCCCCATCAATTACACTTTCATGTTAAATTATTTTTATATCCCAAACAGAAATCATGGTGATTTCTCAAAAGTGCTTGCTATATTGGAATTTGTCATTAAGCTTATGTATTCAGAAATGCTTTTTTATATGTAGGGCTTTTCAAACTATTCAAGTACAGATAATATTTGTTACATATTTACTACCTTTTGCGGGTTAGTAAATTGTCCAGGAACCAAACCAGATTCTATTTGAATGTATTTGTTGTTCAGAAGTATTTGCTAAATAGTTTTGATAAATAATTTTCAGATAATGGATTGTTCCCAAATAATTAACTTCTGCTATTTGCTGTTTATTATTCATGGTGTGTAGTTGCCCAGGGTATTATTTTTCTGCTCTGATTGGATGACTGCAGCTTTTAAAAAAAATCTAAACTGAGGAGGGAATAATAAATTCAACACTCTGATAAGAATTCTTGGATAAGTAAATAATTGGTGCTAAAATATGATTTTTATGGTATTCACAAACCGTATCATATATACCCAGTTATTGTCTGAGTACTCACAAATTTGGCCCCCATAATCATAGTGAGTCAAATTCAGTGCTTCACTTTTCAAAAATATTCTTGAATCATTGTTTTTACTATTAAACCAGCTCTGGTTAACAGGTACAGTATGATCAATATATAATCAGAATAATAAATGTATGCAGAGTGTGAGATACTAATGATCACTGCTGGCACAAAGGAAAATCTTTCAGAAGAGATGACATTTTCAGTGCTATATTTATTGCTTATCTAAACCAATCACATCCTTACTCCCAAGCTCCAGGGAAAGATCTTTACTTATGACTTGGCACTGTGTGAACTTAACAGATGGACATAAGTATCAGTAGCCAAAAGCCAGTACTCAATGTACATTTAGGGTGTTTGTTGATGAGAAGATTCCTAGATAGGAATTTCCAAACAGCTGTCAATCCTAAATCTATAAGCCTATGTTTAATATGATGTGTCATTGTTAATCCTGCTCTGAGAGACTTCCACTTACAAAAACACTAACTGCCCAGGCTGTAAGGAAAGGCTGTGTTTCTGTCTCTTTGAATGTTGTGGTGCATGCCGGGTATATGTTGCAGAAAATATTGGCTCTACAGACAATGCATCCTGGCTGTTATTTACTTCTCCCCATTGTGAATATAAATAATTCCCCAATATTTATTATAAACAACACTGAAAATTAAGGCTGTGACACAATTTGAAACCAGACCAAGTAGAGTGGTGTTATTTCACCACCAGTACATGTATTTGTGCAGCAGACAAAGGCAATTTTAAATCTCATTGTCCATTGGGACCATTAAACTCCTTTGAACTGTTGTACCCAGAGATATAGGACTGCAATGTGAATCTAACATTCTGAACTTCAAGGTTCTGTTGAAAGCAGAGGCTGCTCAAGACAATCTGTTACTCTGGGCAAAACCTTAGTGGGCTTCCCCCTTCCCACTCCCTAAAATAGAGTTCTCAACCCGTGGGAAGGGGGAAATCAGATTTCTTGGAAGCAAGCACCAGATTGCAGTGCCACTCACTCACTCTGTCATAACTGGGGAATGGCCAAGCCAAATCTGAGTGAGTGGCATTGCAACCTGGTGCATAGGATTGCGCTGCCACTCAGGTTTGATGTGGCCGCCCCTGCCATTCTAGGTAGCTGTCTAGTTTGTCTACAGCTAGTGAGGCCCTTGTTTGAAAATACAACTGCTTCTAAAATATCGTTTTGTTTTGACAGCTGTGAGATCAACATGTGGAGCTGATTGAGTCTATCACTGCAGAGCAGAAATTTCTGGGTATTATCTCTATGCCCCTACTTGATATTTGAACTGTGACCTTATTGTCCAGTGCAACACCACTATCACTAATACTAAAAGAAACCTCTCTCTCCCTCTCTTTCTCTCTCATTTGCAGTACTGCTAAGCTCTTTTGTTTTGCTTGGTGATTATGTTTATGTATGTGAGGGTAATTCATAGTTTCTATAGTGGATGAGCTTGTAATCAAATGATCATAGAAGAGAATTGGGGCTCAGGAATCCTGGATTCTGTTCCTACTTCTGACTCTGTTTGATCTGTCATTTAATCTCTCTATGACCCAATTTTCTCAGTCATAAAATGGCAATAATATTTATTGATCTTACACAGGGATTGTAAGGCTTAAATGAGATTTGTAAAGTGCTTCAAAATCTTCAAATGAAAGGTGTTATATTTGTACAAAATATTTAACAAGAATGAAAGTTGTGCTCATATTCTCATAGAACATGTTATTACATGTTTTCATCCATACTGTGGCAGTAGTAGGTAACCAAAGACCTCCCTTACTCACACTGGAGGAATGTTTGTCAAAATTAAAATTTTAAATGTAGAAAATCGTACAATTTATTAAATTTTCAGGATGACGCAGTGTTTTTCTTAAGATTTCAGACAAGTGTTTAGAAAGTGCAGATGTCTGTAAGGCTCAAGGTGTATTTTATGCACTGAATTTGTATTAATAATGGTAAAAACAAAAGTACCCATAAAACAGACATTTAAAGGAAAAAAGGTAGTCCCCAAAATGCCCTGTAGATTTTGTCAGTTATAGAAATTGCTAAAACAGCTTTGAGTAATTATGGCTCTTTTTTTATTCCTTTAACTTTCCCCAAAAAATATTCCATGTGACAAACACATCTTTGTACATTTCTGCTTTTGATGTGAATAAAAGAAAAGCCCATATTAGAGCTAGAGGGTGAAATCTTGGCCCCACTGAAGTCAATGGGTAAAACTTCCATTGACTTCAGGAGCCAGGATTTCTCTCACACACAAATATATGTTTTGGAGTAGGATGATAAACTAGATAATTGTCAGCATTATTGGCATTTGGGTAGATGCCATGTTAAAGAATGACTGAAAGAGCTACTGGAATAGCACATGGATTACAGGCACAGGGGCCAGCCTAGTATCATTGAGATCAAAGGGAAGTCAAAACCCCTGTAGCTGGAAATTGTGCAAGACTCTAATAGCAGTATCAGGTGCAGTTAAAATTGGGGAGGGGTTACTTGAGGGAATCCTCAACATTTCTGCTTGAGTACTGAAAACACAAGTCTGATAAAACTAGGTGTAGAACTAATAGATAGTGAGTGTACTTAGTAAGTGATATTTTAAATACAGTTTTAAAAATGAAATATCTCATCTTTAAAAATCCCATTAGGATAAATAATATCTTGTCTCACTGGGGATCATTTTGGGCACATTATATTGAAAACTACTTATTTCTCAGTCACTTAAAGGCGTCTATTTTATGTTGTGTGATGGAGAGCAGTTTCTTGTTCCAGCAGTCTCTTGAGCATGCAAGAAATAGAACATCCTGTTCTATCTTGCATATTGGCACGTTGTTTAACTGTTCTTGCTGATTCACATTTTTAAGCCTTAACAGTGACTTGCTCCGAACATAGCATAATGTCATAACTCTGTTTGGCAAGACAGTTTAAACGGTGCAATGCAGTTTCTATGTGCATGTAGTCATTCATCCCTGTTTAATAAGCCTGCAGATAAATCTATTCTATAAAACACAGCAGGCTAGGGGAAAAACACCCCATTAATCTCTCCAGCAACTTTGTATTAGAGAGAACAAAATTTCATTACAAACAAACTGCCAAACTGGAGCATGGTTCCTATTACTTTTTAGGTTAAGTGGAAGAGATGTCTTCTAGAAAACTGCCCTTTTACTCTCTGCAGGTCATGCATGCTGCTCACATATACAGATGCAAAATAGTTCTCCTGTAGAAAAATATTCAACAAGGGAACAATCTATTCTGAGCTTATACTTCACGCGTCTTTCTCTGTTCACAACTTTTTCCATATTCACCTTGATCATTAAAGGACAGAAAAATAATTAATTATCTCTCTCTCTCTCTCTCTCTCTCTCTTTATATATAAACCCATTAATTTCCTCATTTTTTACCTTTTAAATATGTTTGCACTGATGCAGCCAGGAAACCACGGGATCCATATTTTGGACACTTCCTCTCCCCTTCCCCAATCACTGGTATCATTAGTTGCACAGGCGCCGACTCCGTGGGTGCTCTGGGGCTGGAGCACCAATGGGGAAAAAATGGTAGGTGCTGAGCACCCACTGGCAGCAACCCCCTATCAGCTACATCCCCCGCCCTCTAGTGTTTGCCACCTGCCAGCAGGCCTAGCTGACCAGCGCCTCTCCCTCCCTCCCTCCTTGCGCCTCCTGCCCACTGCAATCAGCTGTTTCACAGCATGCAGGAGGCTTTGGGAGGGAGGGGGAGGAGCGAGGGCATAGCACGCTGGGGGGGAGGCAGAACGGGGTGGGAAGAGGAGGAGCGGGGTGGAGCAGGGGCGTGAAGAGGCAGGGCTGGCCCTTGGAGGAAGGGGTGGAATGGGGGTGGGGCCTGGGGCAGAGATGGGGGTTGAACACCCCCCAGCACATTGGAAAGTCTGCACTTGTGATTAGCTGAAAAGGTCAGCTTCCACTGATCAACAATATGTTGAGTCAAGTGGCTGATCTAGTATTCATTTTCTGCCAGCAGCATTCTTAAAGTACTTTGGTATTTTTCAGTGGAAGTGGGGCACTGGTGTGTGTACTGAGCCTAATGGCCTGCTAGGCATGGCTGAGAGCTTCTTAATGAGGCTTTGATCACTAACCCCTTTAGGATCTGTTAACCAGGGGGCAGGGCTACTCAGGGAGAACAGGGGTTTAAAAACCCATCTCTTAAGTAACCAGAGGAACTAGTGAACAACAGCAGCAAACAGGGGAATTTTGTGAGATACACCTAACATTGTCTAACTTAGGCCAATAAACTCCCCCCATCCCCCCACCCCCACAAAAAAAGGCTGCAAAAGTAAAAATAATGCAGGCAGAAGTCCAGAAGCAGGATGAGGGCTATCTGGTTTATTGCACTGTATGAAGCATATATGATTACCTGCTTTGTGGGCAGGTGGTATATGCATGCACTTGTAGGAAGCAGCACATGGCCCTCAGAGACCAAATACAGGTTCTTGAGGACAAATTGGCTGAAGTGGAGGAGCTAAGGGAGACAGAGCGGCACATAGACAAGACTTTCCAGGACATAGTAGAGCAACTCTCCCTGAGTCTAACAGCGTCTGTGTCATTGCTGATGCACTCTGTGTTGTTGAGAAGGATGAAAATCTCAGGGAAGGAGAACATCAAAATGGAGCGGAGGGAAACAATCCTATAGTTGGACTCACCTTCCAGATGATCTCATGGTATCCTCTTGTACTGTGGATATCCCTCCAGTGGAAGAGACCCCTGTGATTAGGAAGAAATCCCTATGATTAGGAAGAGACAGATAATAGTTAAGGGGAATTTGATTATTAGAAATGTAGATAGCTGGGTTTGTGATGACTGGGAGTACCACATGGTGCCCGTTAGGTGCGAATGTTGCAGACTTCTTGATACATCTACACAGACTTAGGGGCAGAGCTGGTGGTCATGATACTTGCAGGTACCAGTGACTTAGGGAAAGGTAGGAAAGAGGTCCTGGAGGCCAAATTTAGGCTGCTAGATAAGAGATTAAAGACAGGATCTCTATGGTAGCATTCACTGAAATGCTTGCAGTTCCACACCAGGGCCAGTTAGATAGGCAGAACTGCAAGGTTTGGATAAGACACATGGATAAGACAATGGCGTTTTAGGAGGGTTTTAGGTTTATTAGAAACTGGGAAATCTTTTGGGAATGGAGCTGCCTTTAGAGGAAGGATGGACTCCACCTAAACCAAAATGGAACCAGATGGCTGTCATGTAAAATTCAAAAAGTCATAGCAGAGTTTTAAAATTAAAGGCTGGGCGAAAGTGCGTAGGTGCAGAGGAGTACACTGTTCAGACAGAAATATTCCATAGGGAGGATCTATCAATGGGGATTCTCTATATCCTAATAAAGAGGAGAGGATAGAAGTTGATAAAATACAGGTAGGAACTGGAGAGAAATTGTCAAATGAAAGAGTCCCGTTCAATTACATTATGTGAAGGCAGAAAAATAAACATTAACAAATTTTATAAGTGCTTGTATACAAATGCTAGAAATCTAAATACTAAGATGCGTGAAGTCCAGTGCCTGGTATTAAATGAGGATATTGATTTAATAGGCATCACAAAAAATTGGTGGAATGATGATAATCAATGAGAGATGGTAATACCAAGGTACAAAATATATAGAAATGACAAAGTAGGTTGTGCTGGTGGGGGAGTGGTACTATATGTGAAAGGAAGCATGGAATGAAATATAATAAAAATCTTAAATGAATCAAACATAAAATCTCTATGGATAAAAAGTCCATGCTTGACTAATATGAGCATAACTAGAGCCGTCCTTAGGATATGGTGAATCGGGGAGACCACTCCAGGCCCTCGTGGTTAGCTGGCACAGTCAGTCTGAGAAGTGACAGGTCCGTCCCAGAAGTGACAGATTCATCTCTTCCATCCCAACCCCAAGGATGGCCCTGAACATAACAGTAGGAATATACTACTGACCAGCTGTCCAGGACTGTAAAATCTTCAAGGAGATTGGAGAGGCTATAAAAATAGAAAACTCAGTAATACTGGGGTGGATTTCAACTATCCCCACATTGACTGGGTATGTGTCACTTCAGGATGGGATGCAGAGATGAAATTTCTGGACATCATAAATGACTGATTCTTGGAGCAGCAAGTCTTTGAACCCACAAGGGGAGAGGCAATTCTTGATTTAGTCCTAAGTGGAGCACAGGATCTGGTGCAAGAGGTGAATATAGCTGTACTGCTTGGTAATAGTGACCATACTGTAATTTAACACCCTTGTTGGGGAAAAAATACCAAAGAAGCCCACCACAATAGCATTTTACTTCAAGAAAGGGCACCACACAAAACACATAATGAAGAAGCTAGTCATAATGAGGAAGCTAGTTAAACAGAAATTAATACGAACAGTCATAAGAGTTAAATGCCTGCAAGCTGCATGGAAACTTTTAAAAAACACCACAATCAAGGCTCAAATTAAATCTATTCAACCCAAATTTAAAAAAAATATTAAGAGGACAAAAAATGCCACCATAGCTAAACAGCAAAGTAAATGAGGCAGTGAGAGGCAAAAAGGCACCCTTTAAAAATTGGAGGTCAAATACTACTGAGGAAAATAGAAAGGAGCATAAACTCTGGTAAGTTGAGTGTAATAAGGCAGGCCAAAAAAAGAATTTGAAGACACAGACTAACAGTAAAAATATCTGTAAGTACATCAGAAGCAGGAAGCCTGCCAAACTATTAGTGGGGCCCCTTGATGAGACAGGTGCTATAGAATCACTCGAGGAAGACAAGGCTATTGGAGAGAAGCTAAATGGATTCTTTGCATTGATTTTCAGTGCAGATGATGTGAGGGAGAATCCCACACCTGAGCCATTCTTTTTAGGTGACAAATCTGAGGAACTGTCCCAGATTGAGGTGTCAAAAAAGATTTGGAACAAATTGATTAAATAAATAGTAATAAATTGCCAGGACAAAATGGTATTTGCCCAAGAGTTCTGAAGGAACTCAAATGTAAAATTACAGAACTACTTACTGTGGTATATAACCTACTGATTAAATCAGCTTCTACACCAGATGTCTGGAGGCTAGCTAATGTGATGCCAATTTTTTAAAAAAGGCTCCAGAAGTGATTTTAGCAATTACAGGCTTATAAACCTAATTTCTGTATCAGACAAATTGGTTGAAACTATAATGAAGAACAGAATTATCAGACACATAGATTAACACAATTTGCTGGGTAAGAGTCAACTCAGCTTTTGTAAAGGGAAATCACGTCTCACCAGTCTATTAGAATTCTTTGAAGGGGGTCAATAAACATGGACAAGGGTGATCCAGTGCACACAGTGTATCTGAACTTTCAGAAAGTCCTTGACAAAGTCCTTCACCAAAGGCTCTTAAGCAAACTAAGCAGGCATGGGATAAGAAGAAAGGTCCTCACATGGATCAGTAACTGGATAAGACAGAAGACAAAGGGTAGGAATAAATGGCTGGTTTTCAGACTGGAGAGAGGTAAATAGCAGGGTTCCCTAGAGATCTGTACTGGGACCAGTGCTGTTCAATGTATTAATAAATGATCAGGAAAAATTGGGTAAACAGTAAGGTGGCAAAGTTTGCAGACAATACAAAATTACTCAAACTAGTTAAGTACGAAGTTGACTGAGAAGAGTCACAAGGGATCTCACAAAACTGGGTGTTTGGGAACCAAAATGGGAGATGAAATTCAATGTTGATAACTGCAAAGTAATGGATATTGGAAAACATAATCCCAATTATACATACAAATTGATGGCATCTAAATGAGCAGTTACCACTCAAGAAACAGATCTTGGAATCATTGTGGATAGTTCTCTGAAAACATCCACTCAGTGTGCAGTGGCAGTTACAAAAGCTAACAATGTTAGGAACCAAAGGAAAGGGATCGATATTAAGACAATAAATATCATTATGCTGCTATATAAATCAATGGCACACCCACACATTGAACACTGCATGAAGTTCTGGTCACTCCATCTCAAAAAAGATATATTAGAAATGTAAAAGGTACATAGAAGGACAACAAAAATTATTATGGGTATGGAGCAGCTTCCATATGAGGAGAGATTAAAAAGACTGGAACTGTTCAGCTTGGAAAAGAGTCAGCTAAGGGGAGATATGATAAAGGTCTATAAAATCATGAATGGTGTGGAGAAAGTGAATAAGAAAGTATTATTTGCCCCTTCACAAACACAAGAACTGAGTGTCACTCAAATAAATTAATAGGCAGCAGGTTTAAAACAAACAAAAGGAAGTACTCCTTCATACAATGCACACTGAACTTGTGGAACTCATTGCCAGGGAATGTTGTGAAGGTCAAAAGTATAACTGGGTTCAAAAAAGAATTAGATAAGTTCATGAAGGGTAGGCCCATCAAAGACTCCATGTGTCATAAGAACATAAGAAATAAATCAGAAGCACTTCACTTTTAGCATACATTAGGATTTGTGGTTCAGAATTTGGAAGTGTTCCAGTTGCTGTCTACTGACATTTTGGATTATGTGGATTCAGGAGAGAGAGTAAAATTTTACCCTCCTTCTAATTCTCCTTCCCAAACTCTCATTTGGAATCTGCTGTCTGTGAGAAATTTTCTTCCTCTTTTCTCAATTCTCCTTAACATGGGATGGAATTATTTCCCTCCCATCCCCAGCTCCTTGCATGGCAACAGACTCCTTAGCATATAGCTCTACCTCCTACTGTGAATAAGGATGTCTTAGTTGCCTTCATATATGCACCTTCCCTTGGACCACACAGAGCATGCAGGTCACTAGGAACTAGATCCTCCAGATGCTTCCTATTGAATAGACAGCTTATCAGAACAGAGTCAATAGGACTGTTGAAGGAGAAGCTGTTGTTGTGTAAGAATGTGACTTCAGAATTTAAGGGGGTCCCTTGTCACAGTGGAAGGAGAGATTCTGGATGGCAAGTTGCAGCCAACATCAAGTTCTAGAGTTATGTAACATTTAAATAAAATAATTTAAATGATAAAATACAAGCTCCCTTGATTTAATATAAACAACAACACAAGCACTAAGCTTGGTAGGAAGTATTTGCAAAATCAGGCCCCAATACTGATTGAGAAACTAGAGAATAGAGCTAGACAGAGAACTGAGACTCAGTTCTTTTACTATCTTCATAAATAAAAGGGTAAGTTGGTGTTGCTGTGATTCATAAGGTCAGATTAGTTTTGAGAATTTTCTGATAGCTACTGGGAACATGTGAAAATGTAAATGGAGCCTGAAAGCTTCATAAAGTTTAAACACAAGTGTGTGTCCTAATATTTGTACAGTATTGGAAATACATTTACTGTCCATATTCTCCTTGCTAAGGCTACCGCTTCACTTGGAGCTGGGTGTGTGATTCTCAGCACAAGTACACATTCACACTAGCTCTCATTGTCCTAGCACACTAAAAATAGCAACGCAGCTGCAATGGCACAGGCAGCAGTGAGCAATGGCATGGGCCAGCCACCCCGAGCATGTACTGAGGGGGTCAGGATGGGTTTGTACTCAGGGTAGGCTAGCCTGTACCACCACTTGCTGCTGCCCATTTTACTGCTGCTGCACTACTACTTGTGGAGCACTAGCTCAGTCAGAGTTAGCACTAATATGCCTACTTGCACTGGTAATCACACTCCAGCTCTCCATACAGACGTATCCTAAGATGGTTCCTTCATCTAGTCATAGTATATAAACAATATCATGTAATTTAGTTGACCAACCATACAACGTGAACGGTAAATGCCAAACAATTTATGAATAACCCACTAGGAAAGCTTTACATCTGAACTATTCTGAATGACAAATGCATTTCAAGGAAATGCAGTTCACAAACCATTGGCTTACTGAAAAGAAGCTTAATTTGCAATTAATATGTGATGGGTGGAAAAACCCCACACTGGAAAGTTAAGAGTGCAGGAAAAACTCTAGGTCTTGGAAACCCTACCTCATCAGGCCAGCTGGGCATGCTCCAGTTGGAGGAGGGACTTAAGAGGGAGTCTCTTCAGCATAGCAGAGTGGCAGATGGAGAGAGGCACCTGCTGCTGCAGAGGGACTACACCAGGAAGGCATTTTCAGGGGACGTCTGCTACACAAAGCTGAGGCTCCCTACCTTGTTAAGTCCTATGGACCAGCTTGCCAGGGACAACTGCCAGCTATGATGTGCCCTAAGGGGAAGGGCAGAGCAGTAGAAAGAGCCCCGGAAAGCATATTTGCTGGACAGCAGATAGCGGACTCATAGAATCATAGAATTATAGAATATCAGGGTTGGAAAGGACCTCAGGAGGTCATCTAGTCCAACCCCCTGCTCAAACCTCCTGCATTACAGTGTGCAAGGGGTCACTCAGAGGGTTCCTGGGTCAGAAATCAATGGAGTAGGAGGACCTGGGATCCCTTACCCCAAAACTGCTAGATTGGGCTGCCACAACAGACTGCAGCCACTAGGTGGGGAGGCTCACCCTCCCTCACATGTTATTTATTAGACAATTAAATGTGGAAATGGTGGACAGAGCATAAAACGATGAATGAAAGCCCCATCAGTGGCATCAGAAATTACCAACAAAATAGTGTTCAAATATTAATGAAATTGCAGCTAACCTTGTTTATTTAAAAATTATTCTTAACTTTTAAACCAGGCACATGCAATTTTTAACATGGAATCTAATAGAATTAAATTTATTCCATGGTGATAATTCTGGATTAATGTTTCTATTTTTGCAGTGTTTAAATACTTCTAAATTTGAGTTCACTGAAGCTTTACAGATGATTTACAATGGAAAATTAAGACAACTGACTGAACTGTCATTCTGGATTAATTAAACCCTAATATAAAGAAAATTAATTTAGTCACTATCTGCAGTCCTCCTTTTGCTAGGAACTAAACACAAAACAAAAAATCTTCTTGAACATGAAGCTATTTTTTCTCTTAAGTGTTGCTCTCCAATCCTGTTTAGTGGCATTAGAATCCCATTAATTCCAATGGAGTTACAAAAATCTGCAGCTGTGTAGGCAGCTGCAATAAATATAGCAGTCAAGTCACATTTTGACATGGACCTGGAGCAGGCCTCCATACATCTTCAGAGGTTTCAGCTAATGAGATTAAATGTTTCATTTTTAAAAGAATTTGCTATCTTTCTAGTGATTGTACATATGTTACAAAAATACTAAGTTTAACATGAGAAAACAGTGTTAATATAAAAAATAAAAGTAAATATTTGTGCTAAAAAGGAAAAAGAGTGTGTCCTTGACATTCCTCCACGTGGAGATAAGCTGCACAAGGTTTATGGAAGTGCCACATGGGTACTCATAGAAGACTTTTAATTTACTCTTAATTTTAGAAGGGGTTGCAGTGAAAAATCACACTGAGATTATATTTAAAACACTTTACGGAGCAGGTAGAAATAGAAAAAAATATAAAATGTGTTTTATTTCTGCTAAGAACTCCCTTAGGAATGCTGGTAGGAATTTTCAGCCTAACTGGGCATTCCAGTACAGAATCCAGGGGCTTGGGGTTACATCACCATGCTGCACAAGTTCTGGCTCTGAGAATTTATTGATTTGAAATAACAGTAGATATCAAATTAACCAAAAGCTTTACAGAGTTGTAAAACAATGACTTTGGCAAACACCTACAATAAAGTCACAGTAATTGCATATTCCTCCATGCAACTAGATGATTAAAATGGAAACATTTGTTCACACTTCATTTTCATTTATTAAAGTGCTAGTATAGATACTCATCTAAGGAATGCGCATATTCATGACAAATAATTTAAATGTGGAGAAATTAATTACTTCTACTAATTATGTTTATTCTTGTAAATTAATAAACTTGAAGGAAATGTGCACAAAAAGTTGTATATTTATTTGCCTCTATAATTATGTATGGAGTAATAACTCATGATGTTGAGGTTCCAGGGGAAATTCAAATGTATTTCTTGAAAATACAGAAAAAATAAACTATTGAATGAGATGTGGCATATTTGTTGATTCCAACTAGAAAGTTTTTTAGATAAAAGCCAATTATACAGTCAGAATGTCCACATTGTATATTAGATGATAATAAAATATAATGTGTCTTCAGAACATCTGGTCAGAGTTGCACATTTGTGGGAGTGCGCCTGCATAAAGCACTGCAGTCTCTCTGGCTTTCAATCTGATATCTTTCATAAGCCTTGCCAAAATTAACACAAAGTTACACACCATTAAAATATCAATAAATATACTCAAACAAGCAAATTATAAAATGGTTGGATCAGATTTCCAAAAGTGCTCATCACCCACATCTTTTCAAATGAAATTAGCTTCTATTTAGGCATCTAAATGGACCAGTGGGGGGCTGAGCACTTTTGAAAATATGTCCCACACCCATAAGATGCCAACATGAAGGTCTTGCAAATGGGGCCATTTATTTAGGAGTTGTTAAGTGCTGGGCTTTTTTTGAAAATATAGATCATTGTGCTGCTTAGGCCATAAAGAATGTGGGTTTTTTTCTAAACCAAGGCTGCAATTAAATATTGCTACTCACACTGTAGTTAAACAGCTACATAAAGAAATGAATATAATTTAGAATCTAATGTTTATTTGTATCTATTCTGATATATTTTCAAATTATTTCTATTTTCTGATTCACAATTAATCCACTATAAGGACTTTTTTTAAAAAACTCAAAGTTGGCCAGATTCTTCGGTTGTTAATTGAATAAAACTACTATTGAAGTCAAAGAGAGCTTTGTGCGAGTAAAGATTGCAGATTTTAAGCTAATGCAGATGTTTATAGGAATAATTTATATAGAAGTGGGTTGGAGTTGATGGTTAAGGGAAATGGTAGTAGTAGTATATGAAGCCTTTCATAGCAAAGGCATCTGTCTGAATCCAGCTCTGGTGGTTAATTACCATCTGGGGGAACTTCTGCCTATTTCACTGATACTAGTAATACTAGGTTTCAGAGTAGCAGCTGTGTTAGTCTGTATTCGCAAAAAGAAAAGGAGTACTTGTGGCACCTTAGAGACTAACCTTAGAGACTAACAAATTTATTAGAGCATAAGCTTTCGTGAGCATAAGCTCACGTGAGCTCACGAAAGCTTATGCTCTAATAAATTTGTTAGTCTCTAAGGTTAGTCTCTAAGGTGCCACAAGTACTCCTTTTCTTTTTACTAGTAATACTATAATTTCCCTGGACTATTACTTTGAGTACGGTGAACAGGAGAGCCTAGATGGGATGGGTAGACTGTCCCAGTAAGTTTCTAGTGCACAATCATCATTACAGCTGGCACTGCTGATACAGATGTTTAAAGTCTCATTAGGGAGGGAAAAACATGGAACAAATATGAAGACCTCAGAAGTGATCTGTTCAAAACAGGCTTGAAAGACATTGACAAGGATAAGTTGAGGACTTTTTCCATGTTTTGCCCATGGCTGTCAACCCATACCTTTCAGGAGCATAGAAATAACTCAGAGCTTAATAGTGCCATTTAAGGACAATCCTTTATGGGGTAGATGTGAAGACATATTGTTCCCAGAGGAACACTAAAAGGCACTCTACCTTATGAGAAGGCATTTCAAGACAATGGCTTCACCTCTTCCCTATTCTCTTTGAGGTGCTATGCATCTCTTGGGAAGTAGAGACTGAGCAGACCCTGTGCTCCCTGGAGTGTAGGGTACCTAGGTCAGGTGCAGACAATGCAAAGTGAGGGGAAGGAAGCATATTATTTCCCCCTATACCCACCACATACCTGCATAAGGGCCATGGACAATCTGGCTGTCAAATATTAACAAAATAATGGCCTAATTCTGAACATACATATGCATATAACATTATTCATGTGAGTCAAGTAATTTATATGCATGGTGCTTGAGCGATCAAGCCCTAAATAATCACACTATTCTATAACAGACAGCAGAACCTCAGAATTGTTATCCAGCTCAATAAATTCCTTTATAATATTTCTCCCTTCCTTATTATTTGCTATTTATGTAGCTCTAGTCATAGCAAAGTACATTGCTTTGACATGAGATCTGTATATTTAGGGTAGGAGTGTGCTTTAAGCCACTCGATGCATTGCATGCAGGGGCAAGGTGATTTCTGCACCAGCATACTGCTCTTGGCTTGCCACTTTTGACAGTGCTTATGTTTTACTTGCTGTTCAGCCACTAGATCTTTCTGTCTGCTAGATGGAGTTCCAGATGAGGGTGGTCTTTGGTAAGCAAAGGAGACAAAAACTGAAGCTCAAGTTGTGTAGAAGCCTGTTCATCTAGAGTTTTATTGTTTTGTTTAATAAATGTACCAGGTTTAAGGGAGACTGTGATTCAGTATATCATTATAGGGAGCACAAGCACTTGGAACTTTGCCTGACACCTGTGTAAGAAAGTAATGGGTGGGGGAAGGTACACAAGGAACTTTTCACCTTGTTCTCCCATTGTACACACCCATGCAAAGTTAGGCAAACTAGCCCTTAATATTTTGAAGACATTACTGATGCTCAGAATTCTTTACAAGTATTTCTACCATTATATGCCTGTTACAGGAAAATGACATCTTACTAAATTATCACACAATGCTTGCATATTATTTAAAAGAGAGTTCTGAGAATTCAAAACGCAGTGTTTTCAATCGTTAGTTTCAGTTCTATAACGCACTTGTCAAATTACCATAGGACTGAATTTGTTTTGGAGTTATAGAGTTTAGATTTCAGTATTGTTAATGCATAAAAAGCAAAAGTAGCAGGTGGCACAAAAGCAGAGGTAATTAATGGTGGTTGTGATGATGAGGAAGAAATACAATTGGTTCTACATTCCTAAAGTGCCTGCCTTCAGAAAGGTAGGTTTGTAATTTGTCTTTTTAGGCTTGGATCAAGTAACCCATCCAGAAAGTGTGACAATATTGTTTTCACAAAGGAAAAGTATAACTCACTTTCACTTCTTAATGCTAAGTTATCCACCTACTATTTTCCCCTGCTTTAGGTGCTTTATGTGCATAGTTCAACTTTACATGATTGAAGGCCTCCTCTGTATCAAAAGATAGAAACATTGACCAGATATACCTTTCCATAGACTGTGACACTTCCCAGGGATACCGAGAATTGTGAGACACCTAGCTGGCATCTGTCTTAAGCAGGAGGAAGTCTTGTCTAAGCCTGCCAGGGGTCAGCTCCCTGACTCCACCAGCCACAGGCAACACCAGCACTAACCTCTCAGCCTACTCTATCTCTGCCATCCTTCAGATTAGCAATAGGTACACTCCAACCTCCAAGTCCACCAAGCATCCCCTGGAGGGCCCAGCCTCTGTTCCACAGTATTTTCAGATACACTATTCCTAAAGAATACACCTCAGTTTACCAGTTTCACCTCAGGATCACTGTTTCTCTCACAGCACTTGGATTCTTTTATAGGGAATAGAAGTATATGTTTATTCAACAAAGAGCAGAGATTCAAGACATAGCAAGAAGTCAGAAATATTGGATACAATTGGTTATGATAAATGATAAAATAAAATTACATGCTTTCTAGAGCCTAGACTTAACTAAACAAGACACTTTCCTGGTCTAATGAAGTTGGCTCACCCAAAGTCTTTCTCCCAATGATTAAGAATTCATTCATAAGACAAGCATGCTGGCATCTTCTTCCCTAGGTGAAGGATACCAAGTGTCTTTCTGAATTCTCCTGATACACCAGACTAATCCTCCATATCTTAGTCATAGATGAGACACCCTCCTGCTGTGTGCTTCTTCCTATAGATTTTGTGATTTCTTGTTGTCTTTGCAGTCTTGATTAGCTGGTGGGTCCGTATGCAAACAGACTTACATTGTAAGACACACAATGCACCATGGTGAGAGAGAGAGATAAGCACCCCCTACCCACTTCCTGAACAGAAACTGTTTATCACCTTCAGGTGACCTGTTTAAACTTGTACATCTTAAGAACATAGTTTTCAGTATAGATACATAACTCCTTCAATATCATCCGTACATATATCTCACAATGATTAAGATGACCAGTGCATTATTGGCTGTTGGTAGACATCTCACATGCCGCTCTTTTGTAGACATCAGACCCAGGGGATCCCTATGCACCACTTATGCTCTCTTCCAGCTGGCACCAAAGGGTCTCTGGATCACACAGGAAAAAGTGATTTGCTACTACAACTCTCAGTATGCTATCCACTAAGCAGTGTGGCCTTGACTAAACCTTGTTTGGTCTCCATTAATGAATTCTGGCAGCAGAGAGCCCAACCTATTAGTACCTTGGCGAATATCTTGACATCAATGTTTAAAAGGGAAATCCATCTAGAAGAGTCACAATCAATTTGATCTTTGTCAGGTTTCAAAGTCAATTAAATATACTCTTCTCCCATTGATTTTAGAATCCAATATGATTTTAGGAAACAGTTAAATAAATTGGCAAACTTGGGAGCCAAACACTCTACTAAACTGTAAAATAGTCCTATGAGAAACAATCAAGGTGTGGCAACTTGGTGACAGGCACCCACTTTATCGCATTATAAGCCTCTTCTGTATCAATTTATTTATCTAAGATTTCCTCTAAGTCCTAAAATCAAGGCAGGTAAATTAGCACCTGTGATATACGTATTTTAAAAAATCTGGTCTCCATTTATTTGGTTTTCAGTTATAGAGGAATAAAATGTTTACACACCTCACAACTTCCTTTTGTAGTCTTCAGTAGCCTAGACTTAAGGTATCATAAAGACCATTTCTGTCTGACCAAGATCATTGTGACCACCAGTTACAATGGAATGGATAACAATGAGAAATTTTTCAGAGACTAGGCTACAACTATCAGACACCCTACTCCAAGAAATTAGAATGATTATGAATATTACACAAATTTCAGGACACAATGCTTGGCTCATCTTTTCCTGCATATCCTTCCCAATGAACATCTTTGTCTCAGAAAAGGAAATATTGGAAGGGCGAAATAAGAAAGAAGATTCTAGATGATAGGGGCTGGAGAAGGTCCTTTGAGTACAAGTTCAGAGCCCGGAGAAAGGGTGACAAAAGGCATACTACAAATATTTTGTCAGCTTTGAGAATTTATTTTTTGTTTTTTGTAGTAAACAACTTGGTTACTTCTGTGTAAACAGCAACAATATAAATCTCACAAGAGCAAGGCACTTGGAGAGATTTCCAGGCTGCTTTTCCAAAATGAGTGCAAACTTAAAATCTACTGACGTTCAAGCATCCCTATCTTTGGCTATCTAACTTGATCTGATTATCTGATCTGCAGAGCAGATGAGCACATAAAACTGTTATTAAAGTCAGGGTGAGCTACAGGAAATAACCATATTTGAAAATCTTACATTCATAGATTTTTAAGGTCAAAAGGGACCATTAGACCATCTAGTTGGACCTCCTGAACATCTTAGGCCCTTACATTTCACCCAGTTAACCCTATATTTAGCCTAATGAGTTGTGTTTGACTAAAGTACATTTTCCAAAAAGGCATTCAGATTTTCTTTGGTTGTTTGTTCCAGTGAGCAGTCACTCTCTCACTGTTAAAAAACTGAGCCTTACTTCTCAGTTGAATTTGTCTGGCTTCAGCTTCCAGCTATTTGTTCTTATTATGCCTTTCTCTAGTAGATAGAAGAGTCCTGAAGAACTCAGTATGTTCTCCCAGCAAATATACACAAACACTGTAATCAAGTCATCTCTCTGTCTTCTTTTTGATAATTTAACTGACTGAGCTCTTTAAGTCTGTCACTGTAAGACATTTTGTCTAGCCCTCAAATCATTTTTGTGGCTCTTCTCTGCATCATCTTTAATTTTTCAACATCCTTTTAAAAATATAGACACCAGAACTGTACTCAGTATTCTAGTATCGATTTCACCAATGCCTGTACACAGAGGTAAAATTACTTTCCTACTCCCCTGTTTATACATCCAAGGATCTCATTTGCTCTTTTTGTCACAGTATCACATTCTGTACACCAGGACTCTTAAAATCCTTTTCAGAGTTACTGTTTTCCAGGGTACAGTCCTGCATTCTCAGGGTATGGCCTGCATTCCTTGTCTTAGATGTATGACCTTGCATTTGGCTATGTTAAACACATTTTGTTTGAATGAACTCAGCTTATCAAATGATCTAAATTGCTCTGTGAGACTGCCCTGTACTCATCATTGTTTACTATTCACCAATCTGTGTCATTTGCAAATTTTATCAGCAGTGATTTTTTATTTCCTTTGAGATCATTGATACAGATGTTGGAGAGGTGGGGCTACTACCAGTTCCTGTGGAACCTGACTAGATACATCCTTATGTGATGATGATGCCCGATTGACAACTACTTTTTGAGCTGTCAGCTAGTTCTTAATCAGTTTCATGTGTTTTATTGATCTTTTACAGACTATTTTTTAAAATTAGAATGTTGTGTGGTACTAAGCCAAATGTCATACAAAAGTCTAATTATACAACGTCTACACAGTTGTTTTCATCAAACAAACTTATAATTTCATCAAAAAATGAGATCAGGTTTGTTTGACAGAAT
The DNA here is from genome assembly GCF_009764565.3 of Dermochelys coriacea. Taxonomy (NCBI): domain Eukaryota; kingdom Metazoa; phylum Chordata; order Testudines; family Dermochelyidae; genus Dermochelys; species Dermochelys coriacea. The sequence continues at coordinate 75,288,680 of NC_050073.1, forward strand.
CAGTTTTCCGTAAATCCATATTGACTGGCATTAACTATATTCCCAACTGTTAATTATTAATTTGACTTTAGCAAAGCTTTTGATATGGTCTCCCACAGTATTCTTGCCTGCAAGTTAAAGAAATATGGGCTGATGAGGTTCAACAGGACATGTGCAGAGTCCTGCACTTAGGACGGAAGAATCCCATGCACCGCTACAAACTAGGGACCGAGCGGCTAGGCAGCAGTTCTGCAGAAAAGAACCTAGGGGTTACAGTGGACAAGAAACTAGATATGAGTCAAGAGTGTGCCCTTGTTGCCAAGAAGGCTAACAGCATTTTGGGCTGTATAAGTAGAAGCATTGATCATTCCTCTCTATTTGGCATTGGCGAGGCCTCATCTGGAGTACTGTGTCCAGTTTTGGGCCCCACGTTAGGGCCCCACAGTAGGATGTGGATAAATTGGAAAGAGTCCAGCGGAGGGCAACAAAAATAATAGTGGCTGGAGCACATGACTTATGAGGAGAGGCTGAGGGAACTGGGATTATTTAGTCTGCAGAAGAGAAGAATGAGGGGGGGATTTGATAGCTGCTTTCAACTACCTGAAAGGGGGTTCCAAAGAGGATGGATCTAGACTGTTCTCAGTGGTAGCAGATGACAGAACAAGGAGGAATGGTTTCAAGTTGCAGTGGGGGAGGTTTAGGTTGATATTATGAAAAACTTTTTCACAAGGAGGGTGATGAAGCACTGGAATGTGTTACCTAGGGAGGTGGTAGAATCTCCTTCCTTTGAGGTTTTTAAGGTCAGGCTTGACAAAACCCTGGCTGTGATGATTTAATTGGGGAGTGGTCCTGCTTTCAGCAGGGGGTTGGACTAGATGACCTCCTGAGGTCCCTTCCAACCCGATATTCTATGATTTTATGAATTGAACCCTGTACAAGCCTTTCCACTAATTTTCCCTGGATTGTTGTCAGGCTAACCAGCCTATAAATTTCCATGGTATTCCATGATTATTTAAAATAATATCAATAGGCCAGAGATCTCCTCAGTTGGATTTTTAGAACTCTTGGGTGCAAGTTATCCACACCTGCTGATTTAAAAATATTTATCCCTAGAAGATGCTGTTTAACCTCCTTCTTAATTACTAATGGCCTGGAAAGTACTTCATCATCCTCATGTAATACAAGTACATCATTCTGCTTTTTTCTAAATAAGGAAGAGTTATTTATTGAGCACTACTGTCTTTTTTGCATCATTATTCGCAATTTTACCATTTCAAAGTAGTAATGGGCCTATACCATTGTTAGTATTTCTTTTGTTCCTAATTTTTATAAAGGGACTGCTCAGTGCACAGGAAACACATCTACTTTTAGGACTGCAGGCTGGGGACATGCTGCTTTATTTAATTACATAGAAAGAAAGTGCGGAGAAATACACACTAACTAAAGAGGAAGTAAAGGAGGAGTGAAGCCTGGCTCCAACCAATTATACTCTGAGTAATCCATATAATGGGTTGATGACCACTTTATTGAACCTATATACTTTAAAAACTCCTTTGTATTGTTCTTAGCCTTGCCAGCCTTGCCATGGATTTATTATTTAATTTATTTATTTATTACTGTATTTAGCTTCCCTTATCAATTTTCTATATATCATACCTTAGCATTGTAAAGCTGAGTATTCAAAAATGCAGGAAACAAAACTGGAAGACATTTTTGAGTCCTAATTAATTCACTGAACTTTAGCATTCATTCATTGTTTTATCTTATCTATTGTCTTCTTAATTCCAAGACTTTAATAGTGTTACACCTCAAAAGAATCTTATACTTCCACTGTCCCCGGCCACCAGAATGAAAATCCAAAACCCAGTCTCAAAACCCAGTCTCCCATAGAATAATAACTGTACTTATTTGCATATTACTCTACATGCAAACTACATTTAAAAAAAAAACCTTTGAATTCCTAAGACTGCCAAGTGGACACAATTTAGACCGTTCTCAAATTATGCCCACTGATTTCATGCACCTAAGAATAACTTTACTATTTATCATTGTAAAGGGGAATTGTTCACCAGTACATACACTGTGAAGGAACTGAAAACTCACACTGTTTTCAGAATACTGCTAATTCCTATTGATAGTGTTGTTTCATGTCTGCAGGTATCAGATACAAGGGTCTCGTGCACATAAATAAAATATGTAAGTAATAATTTTGTAAGTAAATCTGTTAGTCATTATTCAGATCTTGTGATGATCAGCTTAGATTTTAAAAAGTTATTTTAAATGTTAGGGAATTATAATGATCCATATGGTCTTTGGATCTGTGTCCTTTATGGCCTGATAAATTTCACACAAAATTAGCCTAGATTTGACTGGTCTAATGTTTTTAAATTTTTGATTAACAATTATTGACTGCTTCTTCTAGAGTAGTTACTACAGTGACTCAGCTATCAGTGGACATTAAATGAAGTTCAAGTTCTGTGGTCTGCAAATGAATATCCTTAGAAAAGATATTTACTTGTTTAAAACACTGTGGCTAGATTCTTCTGAAATAAGTGCAGCCACAGAAATGTCATTTTTTAGGGTCCAGTTCATACACTTTATCTGTTTGAGAAAATGCTTTCACAAGATGTACAATCCCCATTGGCCTTATAACACAACTTTATTGGAATAAAAAGAAGCTATGTAACTTTTTAACTGGCTTATTTTGGCTTGGGCTTGTTGAGGCAGATGTTACAAATGACATGACTTGTCTATTCTGGGTCTCAGTGTGGAAATTATTCACGACAACAGACGTGGTCCTTTCAGTTTTACTGCCAGTTATGATCCAGTGAGTAACACACCACACTGCCCTGATTAGTTGTTGTCTTCAGTCCCACCTCATCATTGCTGGGACTGGAGCAGAACGATAAGGATATTCTTGATAGATTCAGTTTTGAGAGACAGCTCTCTTATTTCATTGTTGGTTTGGTTTTGTTAAATTCATCCAACTATTAGCTGTATGATACTAAAAAAAAAGAAAAGCAACTCACTCCTGTTCTTCAGGAGCACTGCATTTCACACATAGCTTCCATATTCACTTTCCTGACTAGTTTGAAGGCACCTAGGGGACAGATTCAGGGTTACTGCTGGAGCTATTAACACATAGAATTTATTGCTACATAACAGAAGATGTTGCTTCACCTCCTGTGTACGTTGCATAATCTCTTTTATTTGTATACAAAGTCTGCTTTTAGGGTCTTCCTCTTTCTTCATGTATGGGCCAAGGACAAAGTGCCTTTTGGTCATGTGTCCATTAACTACTAAATTTAAGTTCACCGAATCCTGTGCAGTGAATGTGATAATAATACTTTGCAAGTCTACAGCACAGACTTTCCAGTCGTTAATGAATTTAGCCTTGCAAACAGCCTTGTGAAGGGGAGAGGCATTATTATCCCCATCTTAGAGATGGATAAGAGAGTCATGAGCAATTTGCCCAGGCTCTCACAGGAAATTAGCAATAAAGGCAGGTGTAGAACAAATGGGTAAAATCCTAGCTTCATTTAAATCAGTGAGGATTTTGCTATTAAATTAAAAAGGGGGGGGCAGGATTTCACTCCAGGTCTCCTGATTCCCAGCACAATGACTTAAGCACAAGATCATTCAGTGACTCCATGTGACACTGTCCCAGTAAATTCCTTTAGAAGCTTATATTTTTTAATATCTTCATTGCATTGTTAAGGTTTTTGAGAAAATACTGCACCTTCAAATCAAGATAAATGCAAGAAGCCTGGGAAACAAGCAGGGAGAACTGGAAGTCCTGGCACAGTCAAGGAATTATGATGTGATTGGAATAACAGAGACTTTGTGGGATAACTCACATGACTGGAGTACTGGCATGGATGGATATAAACTGTTCAGGAAGGACAGGCAGGGCAGAAAAGGTAGGGGAGTTGCATTGTGCGTAAGGGAGCAATATGACTGCTCAGAGCTCAAGTATGAAACTGTAGAAAAACCTGAGAGTCTCTGGATTAAGTTTAGAAGTGTGAGCAACAAGGGTGATGTTGTGGTGGGAGTCTGCTATAGACCACCGGACCAGGGGGATGAGATGGACGAGGCTTTCTTCCAGCAACTCATGGAAGTTACTAGATCACAGGCCCTGGTTCTCATGGGAGACTTCAATTACCCTGATATCTCTTGGGAGAGCAATACAGCAGTGCACAGACAATCGAGGAAGTTTTTGGAAAGTGTAGGGGACAATTTCCTGGTGAAAGTGCTGGAGGAACCAACTAGAGGCAGAGCTCTTCTTGACCTGCTGCTCACAAACTGGGAAGAATTAGTAGGGGAAGCAAAAGTTGATGGGAACCTGGGGGGCAGTGACATGAGATGGTCGAGTTCAGGATCCTGACACAGGGAAGAAAGGAGAGCAGCAGAATATGGACCCTGGACTTCAGAAAAGCAGACTTTGACTCCCTCAGGGAACTGCTGGGCAGGATCCCCGGGAGAATAACATGAGGGTGAAAGGAGTCCAGGAGAGTTGGCTGTATTTTAAAGAATCCTTATTGAGGTTACAGGGACAAACCATCCCGATGTGTAGAAAGAATAGTAAATATGGCAGGCGACCCTCTTGGCTTAACAGTGAAATCCTTGCTGATCTTAAACACAAAAAGGAAGCTTACAAGAAGTGGAAGATTGGACAAATGACCAGGGAAGAGTATAAAAATATTGCTCGGGCATGCAGGAGTGAAATCAGGAAGGCCAAACCACACCTGGAGTTGCAGCTAGCAAGAGATCTTAAGAGTAACAAGAAGGGTTTCTTCAGGTATGTTAGCAACAAGAAGAAAGTCAAGGAAAGTGTGGACCCCTACAGAAGTCTGTACTGTAGTCATTACTGAATGAGGGAGGCAACCTAGTGACAGAGGATGTGGAAAAAGCTAATGAACTCAATGCTTTTTTTGCCTCTCTCTTCACAAGCAAGGTCAGCTCCCAGACTGCTGCGCTGGGCAGCACAGCATGGGGAGGAGGTGACCAGCCCTCTGTGGAGAAAGAAGTGGTTCAGAACTATTTAGAAAAGCTGGACAAGCACAAGTCCATGGGGCCGGATGCGCTGCATCCGAGAGTGCTAAAGGAGTTGGCGGATGTGATTGCAGAGCCATTGGCCATTATCTTTGAAAACTCATGGCAATCGGGGGAAGTCCCGGATGAGTGGAAAAGGCTAATGTAGTGCCCATCTTTAAAAAAGGGAAGAAGGAGGATCCTGGGAACTATGGGCCAGTCAGTCTCACTTTAGTCCCTGGAAAAATCATGGAGCAGGTCCTCAAGGAATCAATTCTGAAGCACTTAGAGGAGAGGAAAGTGATCAGGAACAGTCAGTATGGATTCACCAAGGGCAAGTCATCCCTGACTAATTTAATTGCCTTCTATGACGAGATAACTGGCTCTGTGGATGACGGAAAAGCAGTGGATGTGTTGTTCCTTGACTTTAGCAAAGCTTTTGACATGGTCTCCCACAGTATTCTTTCCAGCAAGTTGAAGAAGTATGGGCTGGATGAATGAACTATAAGGTGGATAGAAAGTTGGCTAGATTGTCAGGCTCAATGGGTAGTGATCAATGGCTCCATGTCTAGTTGGCAGCTGGCATCAAGTGGAGTGCCCCAAGGATCAGTCCTGGGGTCGGTTTTGTTCAATATCTTCATAAATGATCTGGAGGATGGTGTGGATTGCACCCTCAGCAAGTTTGCAGATGGCACTAAACTGGGAGGAGAGGTACATATGCTGGAGGGTAGGGATAGGATACAGAGGGACCTAGAAAAATTAGAGGATTGGGCCAAAAGAAATCTGATGAGGTTCAACAAGGACAAGTGCAGAGTCCTGCACTTAGGATGGAAGAATCCCATGCACTGCTACAGACTAGGGACTGAATGGCTAGGCCGCAGTTCTGCAGAAAAGGACCTAGAGGTTACAGTGGACAAGAAGCTGGATATGAGTCAACAGTGTGCCCTTGTTGCCAGGAAGGCCAATGGCATTTTGGGATGTATAAGTAGGGGCATTGCCAGCAGATCGAGGGACGTGATCGTTCCCCTCTCTTCGACATTGGTGAGGCCTCATCTGGAGTACTGTGTCCTGTTTTGTGCCCCACACTACAAGAAGGATGTGATAAATTGGACAGAGTCCAGCAGAGGGCAACAAAAATGATTAGGGGACTGGAACACATTACTTATGAGGAGAGGCTGAGGGAACTGGGAGGGTTTAGTCTGCAGAAGAGAAGAATGAGGGGGGGATTTGATAGCTGCTTTCAACTACCTGAAAGGGGATTCCAAAGAGGATGGATCTAGACTATTCTCAGTGATAGCAGATGACAGAACAAGGAGTAATGATCTCAAGTTGCAGTGGGGGAGGTTTAGGTTGGATATTAGGAAAAACTTTTTCACTAGGAGGGTGGTGAAACACTGGAATGCATTACCTAGGGAGGTGATGGAATCTCCTTCCTTAGAAGTTTTTAAGGTCAGGCTTGACAAAGCCCTAGCTGTGATGATTTATTTGGGGATTGGTCCTGCTTTGAGCAGCGGGTTGGCCTAGATGACCTCCTGAGGTCCCTTCCAACCTGATATTCTATGATTCTATGATAAATATAATAAACCTAATCTGGGTCTTCCCAGGAGCACAAATTAAATATTCAGGGTGCGATTTGCAAAAGCACTCAGCATTTGCCTAACTCTGCTCCCACTGAAATCAGTGTGAGCTCTCTTCAGAAGGGAGTTTAGCCTATCAAACTTCAGGGGAGGCAAGGTGCGCAAAAGAAGGGATGCCACCCTTTCCAAATTTTGGCTGGACAGCCTTGATTGTGGCAAACTGGTCTTGCTTTTAGGATGTTAAAATAAGCTAAGCAGAATGCAGCTAGAGAAACTGCTCCAAGCAATCTGCTTTGAAATGCTGATGCACAATACTAGGATATGATGCATGTGATGTGATGCTGTATTGTTGTTTTGAAACATTATGAAGACTCAAGTATGTGCCATGATGACATTGTGCCATTTATAGTTAAACAAATGAAAATCTGTAGTCTGTGGTAGCTTCTTTGCAATCAGAGCTACCATGTAGGTCCCAGTCCTGAAGACTTTTACATGAGTAGTCCAGTTTAATGTGTATTTGTACACAGTATAATAAACTGTATCATAATCCATAGCAAAATATACTCTCCAAACAAAATAACTATTTTTAATCATATGTATAGCTCCCACTTTACATTTCTGCCCCCAAACTATCAAAGGAGATGAAATCACATCAGAAACAATTCTTCCACCTTTACTCATGTTGATAGCATCTTATTTCTCAAGGGGTCCCATTGATACTCAACATGAATAAGCAGGTCAAAATTGGGCCCACAGGGCTTGATTCTGTTCCCATTGAAGTCAATGGCAAAATGTCCATTGAGTTCTGTGGTGCAGGATCTGGGCCCATAATGAAGAATTATCTTGCCAAAAATATTACTTTTAAAATCACAGGCGTTACGTTATGCTGTGTTACGAGAAAAGGAGACGAAAGAAAAATGTTAAAAAATTACTTTAATAGCTTTCATCTTAAAAATGGCAAGACAACGCTACACAAAAAGAATCCCCTGTGAGCTACAATTTTTGTGCCAATTTTACAACTAAAAAGGTATTGTTATAAAATGTCCAAGACGACGAGTTTTATAATGGAAAAGCTCACAGGCCCTAGCTACTGTACCAAGCTCCAGATTTGAAGGTCAGGGTTCCTCTGTATCTTTCTTGGTTCACTTAACTGCATCATCTAAACCTGATAAAAATGACCTTGTTCTGGAAACCCTCATCTTGGAAGTATCAGGGTGTGCTAGGAAACAATAGTCAAGAGAATGGACTTTGCTAGTATCCATCAAAATCATTCATTCTAGTGAGTCTCATTCAATTTAAAAAATGTCCAGATTCTATATGCCAGTTGTTCTACCTCCCCTTTTAAGGATGAAAAAGGCACAAAAGAATCAATGTTTTATTGAATTGGGTAGAACAGACTATATTTTCTAATTTCAATCTAGCTATTCCATTAGGTGACTGGACACATCATGTTAGTAGGTTCCAAATTATATAAATTATAAAACAAGCCTTTTATTGAGGTCTGGCTCTTAAAATAAAGCAAATTGCAGCTCCAATATTCAAACTACAGAGAAAGCTGCAGTGTTTGCCAACTTGTGATGTGTTTGTTTCCTTTCTGATTTGATAAACATTTATTAAGAATAAAAATTAGCTCTGCAACCCCAACTATTTATAAAACCAATGGGAGCAAAGCTAAACAAATAGATGACTTATTTTCCATAGCAGCACACACTGATGTACAGAAATAAATGTCACAGTGGTTTTAAAAAAAAGAATGGCTTATGTTTAGGTTTAGTTATCAAAATCCACAGCATATAGGCTGACAGCTTTTGTAATACATAAACTGTTTCTGTCCTTTTTGTTTCCATGGCAACTGAGTGCTCAAAGCTTTAGTTTTGCATATGAGAAAGAAAAAAAGTCAGAGTAGGATCTGGAAATGTCTGGAACAAAAGAAGAAGGTGAAGAGTGGAAAAATAAGCATCTACACTGCAAAAACACTAGTACTGAGCCTCTCTGTTTTGCTTTGATCTTATTGATTGCTTTTATGGTTTGGTGGTTGCTTTGGCATGGACATTTATATAATCAAAGGTTAGACTCTTTCATTCTACAATGCCTTAGGAGAGTAAAAACCTGAGACATTTATTTATATGATCGTTCTGTTCACCTTGAAATGACATTTCATTTTAAGCAGAAGCTTGTTGGATACTCTATTACTTTCTGTATTATAGAGTGCCACCATTAATGAGTGTTGCCAGAAAGACTCTATCACTGTTTTTCTCAGTTGTTGTGTTTTTTGGTGTTTTTTTAATCCCTGTTTTAAAAGGGACTTGTAACAGCTCAAAAATTGTTTGGCGCACACACGCACACACACACACACATACCTTTTCAAGGTGCAAGGCATTTGAGGGGAGCAGGTTTAAAACAGAAGCTAGATTGCACTGGAGTCCTAGAAGCATTGTAAAGGACCAACAAGTTGGCTGGGGAGCTGTAACACACTTCAAAAGGGCACAGGGTGCACTACCATGTGCAATGGTCCTGCTCTTTTTGCTGACACAGAAGGCAGCACTGCCACAGCCCCTTTGGATAATCTACATTTTATCTCTACTAGAAACAAACAGTTCCAGACCTCAGGACCCACAAGGATCTGAATAATGATGAATCCCTATGCAGGAGTGCAGGACAGTAGAGTCTCTCTATACCTCCTAGTTGTGCATCCAGGCAGAACCAGCAATAGCCTCAGTTTCCTATTTGTTAAATATACATTAATAATATTTGCCTTACAGGGCATCATGAGGCTTTAGGCCAGATCCTTAACAGGTGTAAATCAGCCTAGCTCGCTTGTTTTCAACAGAACAATGCTGATTTACACTATGTGAGAATCAGACCCTTTGTAAGATGTTTTAAAATCCTTAGATGAAAGGCATTATACACATGTGCAAAGCACATTCTTAAGTTTCAGGTGCTTATCTGTTTCCATAAATTTGCCAAAAATGTAACATCTCTAATAGGAACCAAATCTGGATTTGTAGCCTGCAGTATTGTGAAAAAACATGTATTAAAAACAAAGTTCAAAAAAAGCAACTATTAAATAACTTTCCCTAAGACAGTTTTCACAAGGAACTTTATTGGATCATATCCTTAATACATATTGACTAGATTGACCGGAACAATTCAGAGAGAGCCATTCCAGGTGTGCTGGAGAAATAATAGGCCATTTTAAAAAAATCATATGAATGAACATTAGGTTGGAAAGGCTTTGCAGGGGCTGTTTTGGTGGGTAAATACATAAAATGTTTTTAAGTAGCTGAAATATTTATTGACTCCACAGACCACAAAGGCATCTTACTGAGTATATAATATTTGTAGGGCCCTACCAAATTCATGGCCATGAATAACACGTCACAGACCATGAAATCTGGTCTCCCTCCATGAAATCTGGTCTTTTGTTTGCTTTTACTCTGCACTATACAGATTTCACAAAGGAGACCAGCATCTCTCAAACTGGGGATCCTGACCCAAAAGGAGTTGTGGGGGGGGGAGCGGGTCACAAGGTTGTTTGGGGGGGGGGTCACAATATTGCCACCCTTACTGAGCTGGGCAGCCGGAGAGCAGTGGCTGTTGACTATGCACCCAGCTCTGAAGGCAGTGCCCCACCAGCAGCAGCGCAAAAGTCAGGGTGGCATTTTCATACCATGCCACCCTGACTTCTGCGCTGCTGCCCGCAGAGCTGAACATCCAGAGAGTGGCAGCTGCCGACTGAGGGCCCAGTGCTGCAGGCAGCAGCACAGAAGTCAGGATGACAATACTACACCAGGCCATCCTGACTTCTGTGCTGCTGCGGCAGTTCTGCCTTCAAAGCTGTGCTCCAGGCCAGCAGCTGCTACTCTCCAGCTGCCCAGCCCTGAAGCCAGAGCCGCCACCAGCAGCAGCGCAAAAGTAAGGGTAGCAGTACCGCAAACCCCCTTACAAAAACCTTGTGACCCCCACCCCCAAAAACTCCTTTTTGAGTCAGGACCCCTACAATTACAACTCCGTGAAATTTCAGATTTAAATAGCTGAAATCATGAGATTTACGATTTTTAAAATCCTATGACTGTGAAATTGACCAAAATAGACCATGAATTTGTGTCCTTAAAGGAAAGGGCCTTTTCTAAATGCTTTCTTCCCTGGTAAACCACTGTGGCTTTGAATGAGCGCTGCATGTTTTTGAGGTACATAATAGTCATTTGTAGATACATCTGAGTGATCAATTTAATTCCCCAAACCAGTTTATTTGGGAGCAGTAGATCTGTGTTTTGATCTAGCTCCTTATGAAGACTGTCACCACATTGTAGTATAAGCCCCATTTTTAGTTCCCCTATAGCTCTGGCTAAGAAAAATGATTTGGATTGAAAAATACAGATTTACTTAGAAGGTAAAGGAGAATTTTTGTGTAAAAAATTGGGGAAAAATCTAATTATGATTAATAGATCAGCACCTAGGCACTTTTGAAAATCCCACTAAGTGTCTATCTGCATCTTTAGGTACCTAAATACCTTTACAAATTTAGCCCTGAGGAGCCTAAATCCCATTAACTTCCATTGAGAATTAGCTTTCTAAGTGTCTAAGTCCCTTCCGAAAATGGGACTTGGGCCCCTTCAGCAGTTTTGAAAATTTTGCTATAAAAATAATTGTAAGCAAATCCAAATGTTGTCAAATGAATACTATCAGAGTAGCAGGGAACACAGTGAATAAATTTGGATGTATAAAGCAGATGTATGGCATAATGTCAAAGTTAGGTAGTGACTGAGTATGATTTAAAAGTCTCATCTTTCCATCTCATATTGTTTGTGGAAGTCTAGAAGAAATATGTTTTGGTAAACTAGCACAAATGTGGACTTTTCTCTGTTCAAGAGCATGAAGCTGGGATTCTGAGGAGATAGTACTGACCTCAGGACACAGATAATGGATTTTACATGACTGAAGCCTTTTCAAATATCTTTCTGCTATTCTTACATGATGATCCCTTCTCTGCTATCTCATTATTTATTAAATGTTTGTGCCATGCTTTGAAGATGTAATCGCTAAGTAAGTGCTAAGCATAGTAACAAATCTATGACCACTTAGACCTACATGGTTATCACACCATGTCCATCTGATACTTCATGACAACAGCTGGGATAAAAACCAACATACTATTGCTCCCAAAACCCAGGTCCTAGCAATATTGCTAATGGGAATTTCTAGGGGCTGCTAACAATATAGAGCCTTTAACATACAAGTACGTTGTTCCTATTCTGCCCAACGGACAGTTCATTGCATTACATCATGGTATATTATTAGGCTGTTTTATTTAGGTATGTATTATGTTACTCTCTTTTGCTTGAGGACAGATAAGACTTTCAGCTTAAGTACTGTTTATGGGAATCTAACTTTGCATATCTCAGGAGAACAGTATGTAGCAATCTCTTGTCAGCAAAACTACTTCTTGAAATTATCTGGTAGATTTATGGCTGAGCAGGACCATAGTCAAATTTAGTTTTAGCTGTCCTTCTAAAAGTGTTGTCGGCAATATTGCCATACATTATTTTAATGTGGTAATATGCTAAACTCTAATCTCTAGACAACAACATATTATACAAAAGGGGGCAGGTGGGTATAACACATTTTATCCACTGGCTTTTGAATGATCTCTCAAGGTAAACCTCTCCTCTAACTTAAAAGATCACTGAATGCAAAGATGGCTATTTGGGTTTAGTTTTTTCATCATAAAGAGCAATAGAAGCACAACTATTACATAATTTCAGATGGGAAAAGAAAAGCAGATCAACTTCCTTCTTCTCTTTAACACTCAAGTCCTCTCACCTGCACTAAGCCTGGTCAGCTAGATGGATAGAGAGGTCTGTAGAGTCTGAGGGAGCGATCCTCTTACCCAGCTGTGGAGTAGCAGTGAAGCAGCTCTGTAACTTCTATTGCACCAGTGTCTCCCATCAGAGTGGCAAGGGGGGCAATGACTAGTTGATCCAGTCGAACGGCCTTGGCCCTGTTTCTCACTGCACCTCATTCACTGCTGTAAGTGGCATTGTCCATGGTCACAGAAGAGAATACAGGATTTGACCCCAGGTTAATTAATAATATAAGGAAAAGCATCAGCCTCGGTATTATGTGTTGTAACAGAGGAATTTTGTGGCTTCCTGCCATAGATTCTAGCTATACCTCAGAAAAGAAACAAACATGCAGATATGTAACATGAAAGAAAAGTTGATCTAGTCCAGTATATTTAAGCTGCTGGTGCTTGTTGCCCCCAAGCCATGGAGGAAGCTGGGATCCTTTTTGTAGAGTAGTGTTTTATCACCCATGTATTACATAATGTAATTATGCATGTATTGTCACTATGTGATGAGGGAGTATAAATTTAAGTAAAATAAACATGACTGACAATGAATATATGATTGGGTTAGTTTTGCAATTTATCAAATGGACCAAGGAATTAAGGTCTCGCTAGTACAAAATGGTACTAAAGGATTTATCTTTAAAGGAACCTGCTCTGCTTATTTAAAAAAACCTCTCCTTTGCTATAACAGCCAAGCTTTTTTTGGTTTCGCTCGGACAAAGACGAGTCATTGTACTTTGATTGTAAGAGAGGCAACATGTCCACAGCATTGGTTTAACAAGGGAAACATAAACAAGTTTAATATGTGCTAAAAGGGATTTTTTTTGGATTTTGTTAAAGGATTCGATATTTTTAAACATCTGCCATGGAGAGAGGACTGTTGTTTTTTCCATTTTGTGATGCCAAGAACATCACACCAGGACACTGCTGAGGAAGTGACTGCTTGTAACTCCCTAGCGGGTTAACTTTGGTGTAAGGACGTCTCCGGTCTATAGAAACAATGTGATTGACTCCCATACCTCCCTTGCCATATCCTCTGGCATAGAGGGCAGGGAAGTGCATATTAAGGTGAGGGAAAGGAGTGGCTAGAATGCAATGTACTCTGACTATTCCTTGTGATGAACAGTACTTTACAAGCCTTTGCCAACTGGCAAAGGTTGGAGCAGCCCCTGGGTTGTTCTAACCTGTACCATGGCTGGGGCAGGAATCAGGGAACTGTAACCAGCTCACTGATAGTTTCTTCAGAACATAACAGAGCATAGGGAGACCTAAGAGTGGCAAATAATTTAGTCTGTCATCCCTATTCACCTCAGAGTAACCATTTTTTTGTCATAACCTATCAAAGGGAAAGGTTCAGAGGAAGATGATGATTTTCAGACCCAGTGTGGGATACAAGTACCTCCAAGCCCTGGAACCACAATATTCAGACATTCAGATGTCATGGTAATAATGCTGTAAAAATACAGGGGATTTTTAATTTTTTACTTTCTATATTGGTCTAACCATACATAAACTGTAGCTATACAGTACATGCAGTACAAATCTAGTTCCAAATGACAGTTCCTTAAAATACTGCCATTTTTTGTCACAAAAAAAGATAAAAGAACAACTCTGTAAGATTAGAATGAAGATAATCTCACAGGCAGCCAGATTCAAAACACAGAGAATCCCTCTAGGGAAAACCTTAAATTACAGCCCGGGGACAGATCAAAAAAGCAAGCAATCCAACTCCTATAGAGTAAGTAAGTAATCTAGCTAGAAAATGTGTTAGATTTTCTTTTGTTTTTGGCTTGTGAAATTCGCTGTGCTGGAGGGAATGTGTATCCCTGTTTTTGTGTCTTTTTGTAACTTAAGTTTTTGCCTAGAGGGATTCTCAATATTTTGAATCTGGCTGCTTGTGAGATTATCTTCCATTCTAATCTTACAGAGTTGTTCTTTTATCTTTTTTTGTTCTTCTAATAAAGTTCTGTTTTTTAAGAGTCTGATTGGGTTTTTAGGTCCTAAATACCCAAGGCTGGTCTGTGCTCATCTTGGTTATTCTCAAGCCTCCCCAGAAAAGGGGGAGTAAGGCTGGGGGGATATTTTGGTTGAAGACGTCTCCAGGTGGTCTCTTCCCTGATTCTTTGTTAAATCACTTGGTGGTGGCAGCATACTGAATCCCAGATATGAGGAATGTTGTGCCTTGGGGAAGTTTTAACCTAAGCTGGTAGAAATAATCTTAGGGGGTCTTTCATGCATGTCCCCACATCTGTACCCCAGAGTTCAGAGTGGGGAAGGAACCCTGACAGGAGGGGACAGCAAAAGTTATAGGGGGAAGTCCTGGAGGACTCTGCCATGAGCTAGACAATAGGAGTGGGGGTGAAGTGGATGGAATGCTTCTGTGGAGATGGGGATTAGAGAGGAAAAAGATTCAAACCAAGGCTGAAAAGAGAAGGAGAGTCTCTATTGGAAGAGAGTGTGGACAGGAGACCCATCTATGCGTGGACTTGCTGTGTTTGTTTCAGGTTCAGTTTTCATTCTGAAACACATGCATGTGTACTCATCCATACAAATTTTCCACTAAGTGTTCAGAAATCAGAAGTTAGACCCAGAAATATCCATTGTGTGTGCACATGGCAGGGGATTCATTTGTTCAAATAGCCAGGTTTTAAATGGAGAGAGGGGGTCTGTCTTGTGGTTTTTGACCTCTTCATATTGACAGCAGTGACCAACGGATGCACCAATCACTGCTCAGCAACAAATTCTTCCTTTTTTTTTCCACTGAGAGGCAAACAGAGGATAGACATTGTCCTCTATTCTTTGTTTTATGCTATATTGTATGAAGGTGGATTATTTATTGTATACAAGGCCACACAGAATATCAATATAAAACATTGTGGATAAAAACATAGCACTCTGAATCCAAGCATTCACAGACCTTTGGGTGAGCTCCAAACCTGAGCCGGGACCCAGATCCCTGTATCACAAAAGTCCACTATCTTTAAATTAAAACTTCAGATTGGAATAGTGCCCGACTTCAGAGTGTTCAAAATCTGGAACATGATCTCAATTTTCTGCCCAATTTTAGTGATTACCATTTTTTAATCTATGCAGCAATTCAAGAACTTGTCACCATACTGCACTGAATCCCACTTTTCATCTTGAGAGGTGCAATGAGACTAAACACACCTGGGTATGCAGTTATTATAATCTCTGCAGAGATTCTGTCAAAAATTCATCAATTGCAATGATTAGGTCTTCAATTTTCAACCAGCATTTATTTTTGTTATAATTAGAATCGGGCTAGCGCTCTTCTTTTTGCTCATTTGGCTTTCTGTGTTATAAATATTTTATCCTATCAATAAATGTGAATTTCCATGATCCTAAGATATTTAGATTCTTAATCAGGTAGGATGTCTAAATTGGTTAATCAGAGAGTTCTTCTTAGAAGTTTTGAAGAAAAATTATGCTCTATGTCCTTCTGCAATATTTGAGCTGAAGGAACTTAAAATTCTCAACTGTTTACAATATATGTTAATCAAACTGATGTCATTACTTTGGGCACTGACTTCTTTAGTATCCTTAACCACTCTGCATTCAAGCTGTCTCTACATACATGTTTGACACCAGTGTTTAAAAATTAATGCAAAGCAAAAAAAAGAGAGCAGGCACCTGAAAATAAAAGGTAACAAATAGCAAATGTCATTTTAACACAAATTTTAGGAAAGTTAAGCAGAGAACAAAGAAATATAAACTAATGCCTGTCTGTTTCTTAATAGTTTATGACCTCTGAACCGATAGACCTTGCCCCCATGAACATGAGTGGATGCTGTACAGACATGATGAACATATGATTGCTCATTAAGGGCCTGATCTTACGTCATTGAAGTCAATGAGAATTTTGCCATTAAGTTGCATGGCTCAGGATCAGGCTCAAAGACACACAGGAAAGCACAGTTATTGCTGGGTAAGTGCCATTGTAATATAAAGATTCAGTGGCCAGACCCAGAACTGGGTGCAAATCAGCATAGTTCTACTGAAGTCAATCTGATTGATCTAACCCTAGAATTAGAGTCTCTCCTAAGAATACTATTTCCCTCCAACCCTTACCACACATGCTTCTAAATGACCACACAGTGCTTATATAGTAAGGCAATGAAATTCGAAAACACATTGTGGAAGCAGTACATGTCAGAAAGGTGGATACTGCATAAATGCTGATCAGTTCCATTATGTGCTATATAAGCAAATTGGCAGAAGTTTTAAAAAAGATGGAGTTTTGTGTTGTTTATTAGACCTGACTAGGTCTGACACGGGTGGATTTTCAAACCCTTTTTTCATTTTCAATGACAAGGGGGAAAAGGAACGAATGTGAGACTGGATATATAACTGGGGCCTATCCTTGTACAAGATAGAGAAATTATATTTGTTGAGAGACTGCACTGTTCAGATTCACAGAGAGAGTATGCCCTCAATTTCACTGCACTATACTAGTGTTCATTCAACTGATGAAGTTCTCAACTCAAAGGGCAGCATACACTTTGTTCTAAGTTTCTACTGGAATGGAAAAGCTGACAGGGGAAAACTTGCACAAAGGATATTGTGCTGTTAAAGTTTGTTCAAAGCGACACTTGTCAGATCTCTTTGAAATGAAATTGAAAAGGAAAAACCAATTTTCTTTGAGGACAAAGTTCATCTCATTTGGCGTGCTGCACCTGTCTAATTTTCTTTTCTGTAAAAGAAATCTTGACTAGGAATATTTGAAAACATAGTTTATATGAGTGCAGGTATATATCATAATGGTTAATTGAGGGTGATATATTATTTGTGGACAATAAATATAAACAAATTGCATCCTGAATGAAGCTGTGATGCATATACCATTTGATGAAAATTATTGGACTTTGTTCTGTCACCCTAAGTATCGCTTAAGGGCTACTACTTAAACTGACATGAAAAAATATGATTTTTAATGTTTCCTTTACTTGCCTTGTTGATAATGGGTTAAATTTCAGAAGCACCTAAGTGATTTAGGCTCCTAAGTGCCATAGGCACCTTTAAAAATGGGACTAGGCTCTTAAGTCCTATTGATAATCAAGCCTGAGTCACATAGGTACTTTTCCAATGTATATTTATATGGACTTGAATGAAAAAGACAACAAAATGAAGAATATCAGGTAGGATTCCTCCAGTTATTTTAAACAAACTTGAAATAAGTGGCATCCCTAATCTTTGGTGCTTTTGGAGAACAGCAGCTTGATGTTTTAGAGGTAAAGATGTTTCATGTTTTCTTTATTTTGCATGGGAGTGTTTTTGATCAGCTCTGGTCCAAAATGTACTTATTAGAAATCTGTGATATTACTGTTTGAAAGATTTTTTGTTTATAGAGGATGTTAGTGTATAGTACTGTCAATCTAGCACTCTTCATCACCACTGAAACTCATTTATCAAAATATATAACCAAAACTATGAACCATTCTTTCTCTGTGTGTGTAAAAGAATCTAACCACATTTTAAGCAGGGCAGCATTGTCTGGCTTGCCAGGAGAGGACTGATTCATTCTCCCAGGTGACCAGACCAGAAGGGAGAGAGAATATATGGGGTAACTGAAGTGGGAAAAGCACATTCTCTCACTCAGACCAAGCAGAGCAACACCCACCCACCCATCCATGGAAGTGGTGAAATACCAGCTCTGGTCATGATCTGCTGTGGGCACTGCACTAGTCGTTCCTTTCTTGGGAGGATGGGAAGGAATTTTTCCCTCACTGACAGATTGGCCAAGAGAATGTGTTTTTTTCACCTTCCTTACGATGCATTCAGGGGCGAGGGGGGCCTAGTTGCAGCCTGGAACAGGATTTCTGTAATGACATCGCAACTCATTATGTAAGCATGGGGCTGATGTCAAGTGCAGGTAATCCAAAGGAAAGGGATACAGTGATCAGATAAATGGATTGGTAAAGGTTTTATAGGACATATTTGTTAAAGGAATGGAAAGGGAGGGGGAATTTGGGGCTCCCACGACTGTCATTGCAGGGAGTCAACCTCCCTGCTTTATAGTCCACCTTAGCTCTGACTTGAGGCAGGAGATGGTAAGATCTCAGCTGCAGGTTGGCTAGTCGGGATGGAAAAAGGGGGGTGGCTGCCAGAAGGCCCACCCCTTCTGCGCAGATATTGAAATGATC
Organism: Dermochelys coriacea; assembly: GCF_009764565.3. Lineage (NCBI taxonomy): Eukaryota > Metazoa > Chordata > Testudines > Dermochelyidae > Dermochelys > Dermochelys coriacea. The sequence continues at coordinate 75,307,279 of NC_050073.1, forward strand.
TTCCCCAAACAGGAAAGAATTGGTAGGGGAAGTAGACGTGGGTGGTAACGTAGGCAATGGTGACCATGAGATGATTGAATTCAGGATACTCACAAAAGGAAGAAAGTAGTGTAGGAAAATACAGACCCTTGACTTCAGAAAAGGAGATTTTACTCCATTAGGGAACTGATGGTCAAGATCCCCTGGGAGGCTAATATGAGGGGGAAAGGAGTTTAGGAGAGCTGGCCATATTTTAAAGAAGCCTTATTGAGGACACAGGAACAAACCATCCTGATGTGTAGAAAGAATATCAAATATGTCAGGCAACCAGCTTGGCCTATGTCATAAATATAAAGGGAAGGGTAAACACCTTTAAATCCCTCCTGGCCAGAGGAAAAACCCTTTCACCTGTAAAGGGTTAAGAAGCTAAAATAACCTCGCTGGCATCTGACCAAAATGACCAATGTGGAGACAAGATACTTTCAAAGCTGCGGGGGGGAGGGGAGGTAAGAAACAAAGGTTCTTTCTGTCTGTGTGACGCTTTTACTGGGACCAGAGCAGGAATGGAGGTCAGAACTCCTGTAAAGAGTTAGTAAGCAATCTAGTTAGATATGCGTTAGATTCTGTTTTGTTTAAATGGCTGATAAAATAAGTTGTGCTGAATGAAATGTATATTCCTGTTTTTGTGTCTTTTTGTAACTTAAGGTTTTGCCAAGAGGGATTCTCTATGTTTTGAATCTGATTACCTGTAAGGTATTTACCATCCTGATTTTACAGAGGTGATTCTTTTACTTTTTCTTTAATTAAAATTCTCTTTTAAGAACCTGATTGCTTTTTCATTGTTCTTAAGATCCAAGGGTTTGGGTCTGTGTTCACCTATGCAAATTGGTGAGGATTTTTATCAAGCCTTCCCCAGGAAAGGGAGTATAGTGCTTGGGGGGATATTTTGTGGGGGAGACATTTCCAAGTGGGCTCTTCCCCTGTTCTTTGTGTAACACTTTGGTGGTGGCAGCTTTTAACCTAAGCTGGTAAGAATAAGTTTAGGGGGTCTTTCATGCAGGTCCCCACATCTGTACTCTAGATTTCAGAGTGGGGAAGGAACCTTGACATGGTGGCAGAGCAGTGGGATTAATTTGAAATAATTTTGAGATCAATTTGAGATTTTTTGAACCAGAAGCACAGATTTTAAAAGGATTTTTTTTTCCTCTGGGCTGCTTGAAAGCATGTTTTAAGCTGAAAGCAGTTAGAGTTTTTTTGTCTCTGCCTGGGGCCAGAGCAGAGACAAAAGAGATTTGTCCTTTTTTGAGCTGGAGTTTCTCTACCTAAAGGCAGGTAATTAACCTCCTGCAGGGAAATTCACAAGTTCTTCACAGACCTGAAGAAATTTTTATTTTATTTTTTTAGCTAAGATCAACTAGAGGGTTTTTCTGTCTATTTGGCTGGAGACAAAGGACACACACTATCAGAGAACATAGGTATCAGGTTACAGCACCACCTATTTTTTTGACAAGCCAAGTTTTGTTTGTATGTTTGTTTGTTTGTTTTATTTCTAACTCTCGGGTGTAAAGTTAGTTAAAAACAGAGAGGCAAATGTGACAGAGCCCAAGGCAGAAAAAAAACAAAAGGCTCTCCACAGGAGAGAACTGGAGGCAGCAAAAGAGGCAGAAAAAAACAAGAGGCTGCCCACAGGAGAGCTATGGAGGCAAGGGAAAAAGAAATGGAGGAAAGGGAAAAAGAGAGGAAGCATGCTGAGGCGGAAAGGGAAAAAGAGAGGAAGCATGCTGAGGCGGAAAAGGAAAAAGAGAGGAAGCATGCACTGGAGATGGAGAAGGCAAAGGCTGAGCAGAATCTACTGGATAACCCTAACCATCCTTCCCCAACAATCTACAAGTGGGAGCGACTATGTCCACAGTATGATGAATCCAGTGATATTGATGAATATTTTTTCACTTTTGAGAGACTGTGCACTCTCCATAAAATTCCTGAAGCTCAGAAGATGACCACATTGGTCGCAAAATTCACTGGAAGAGCTCTGGACATATTCAATAAAATGCCTATTGATGAGGCTTCTGACTATAATAAGTTCAAGGATTTGGTTTTAAAGCAATTTCAAATTACATCTGAAACATACAGAGTAAAATTTTGAACCCTTAAGAGAGGGCCTGGACTAAGTAATGTGGCAGATGAAGGATCTGTTAGATAAATGGGTCCAAGGAAGGGGTGTCACTGGCTTTGACGGAATGTGTGATTTGATAGCTCAGGAGCAATTCCTAACTATGTCCAAGGAGGAAATAAAACAGTGTTTATGGGATAAGGAAATGGACTCAGCAGAAAATCTTGCTTCTTATGCTGATCGATACAAGCAGTCCTAGACTGCCAGAGAGGCGGGGCAAGCCAGAACAAAACAGGTGGAGGGAGGAGAGAGGAACAACCCTGGTTGCAGTTGGAGTGGATACCAGAAGGGACACACTCAGACCACACCCTGCTACCGAGGGCAGCCCAAGGCCACAACTACACACCAAGGAATACTCCAGACATCTTATCATCCTGCCACTCCATTCTCCAGCAACCCACCTCACCCCAGTGACCCATCAGCTGGACAATGTTTTAAATGTAACGAGCCGGGGCATGTAAAGGCCAACTGCCCCAAGAACCCCAACAGATTACAGTTCATTACACCGGAATCACACCAGAGGTCCTCAGGCCCAGATACCTCCCAGATACCCTCAGAATGGAGGGAAACTGTGAGTGTGGGTGGGAGGAAAGTCACTGCGTGGAGGGACACTGGAGCACAAGTGTTGGCTATCCATGCTTTCTTAGCAGACCCAAATTTAATCGACCCAGAGATCCAAGTGACAATTCAGCCCTTCAAGTCCAACTCTTTCAATTTGCCTACAGCCAAGTTGCCTGTCCAGTACAAAGGCTGGTCAGGAATGTGGACTTTTGCAGTCTATGATGATTATCCCATCCCCATGCTGTTGGGGGAAGACTTGGCCAATCATGTGAAGTTAGCCAAGAGGGTGGGAATGGTCACCCACAGCCAGGCTAAGCAAGTCATCACGCCTAACTCTGTTCCGGAAACTTCTACCAGGACCCGGTCAGAGGTGATGGAACCGGACCCCATGCTAACATCTGCAACAGTAGTAGTGGATCGAAACCCAGAGACCCAGACAGAGCCAGTCCCAGAACCAGAACTCACAGAACAACCAGCACTAGACCCATTGCCAGCACTGAATCCCCACTGAACCTGAACTGGCAGCAGCCGATAATCCTAAACAAGAGGCTCAGCCGGAGCCTGAACCCCAACATAGTGCACCAGCGGAGAGCAGTTCACAGTCAACGGAAACAGCCCCATCCCCTACATTGCTTCCAGAGGGACCACGCTTAGGTCCACAATCCAATGAGGAACTGATGTCTCCAGCATCAAGGGAACAGCAGATGAAAGCCTCCAGAGATCTTGGACGGCAGCATGGAGCAACCCACCACCTCTCAGCTCTTCTAATCGATCCATGTTTGTTGTAGAAAGAGGACATTTGTACAAGGAAACTCTTTCTGGTGGACACCAGGAAGACTGGCATCCTCAGAGACAGTTGGTAGTTCTAACTAAGTACCAGATAAAGCTCTTGAGCGTAGCCCACGATCATCCTAGTGGCCATGCTGGGGTGGACAGGACCAAAGACCATTTGGGAAGGTCATTCCACTGGGAGGGAATGGGCAAGGATGTTTCTACCTATGACCGGTCTTGTGAGGTATGCCAAAGAGTGGGAAAACCCCAAGACCAGGTCAAAGCCCCTCTCCAGCCACTCCCCATCATTGAAGTTCCATTTCAGCGAGTAGCTGTGGATATTCTGGGTCCTTTTCCAAAAAAGACACCCAGAGGAAAGCAGTACATACCGACTTTCATGGATTTTGCCACCCGATGGCCGGAAGCAGTAGCTCTAAGCAACACCAGGGCTAAAAGTGTGTGCTAGGCATTAGCAGACATTTTTGCCAGGATAGGTTGGCCCTCCGACATCCTCACAGATGCAGGAACTAATTTCCTGGCAGGAACTATGGAAAGCTTTTGCGAAGCTCATGGGGTGACTCACTTGGTTGCCATCCCTTTCCATCATCAAACAAATGGCCTGGTGGAGAAAATTAATGGAACTTTGGAGGCCATGATACATAAATTCATAAATGAGCACTCCAATTATTGGGACCTAGTGTTGCAGTAGTTGCTCTTTGCCTACAGAGCTGTACCACATCCCAGTTTAGGGTTTTCACCATTTGAACTTGTATATGGCCACAAGGTTAAGGGGCCATTATAGTTAGTGAAGCAGCAATGGGAGGGGTTTACACCTTCTCCAGGAAATAACATTCTGGACTTCGTAACCAACCTACAAAACACCCTCCAAACCTCTTTAGCCCTTGCTAAAGAAAACCTACAGGATGTTCAAAAAGAGCAAAAAGCTTGGTATGATAAACATGCCAGAGAGTGTTCCTTCAAAGTAGGGGACCAGGTCATGGTCTTAAAGGTGCTCCAGGCCCATAAAATGGAAGCATCATGGAAAGGCCATTCACGGTCCAAGCTGTTAATTATCTCATAGCATTCTCCATCTCCAACCAAAAGCCTAAGGTGTACCATATTAATTCTCTAAAGTCCTTTTATTCCAGAGAATTAAAGGTTTGTCAGTTTACAGCCCAAGGAGGATATGACACTGAGTGGCCTGAAGGTGTCTACTATGAAGGGAAAAGCGATGGTGGCATGGAAGAGGTGAACCTCTCCATGACCCTTGGGCGTACACAGTGACAGCAGATCCAGGAGCTGTGCACTAGTTATGTGCCGACGTTCTCAGCCACCCCAGGACTGACTGAATGGGCATACCACTCCATTGACACAGGAAATGCTCACCCAATTAAAGTCCAACCTTACCGAGTGTCTCCTCAAGCTAAAACTGCTATAGAATGGGAAATCCAGGATATGCTACAGATGGGTGTAATCCGCCCCTCTGGCAGTGCATGGGCATTTCCAGTGGTTCTATTTCCCAAACCAGATGGGGAGATACGTTTTTTCATGGACTACCGTAAGCTAAATGCTGTAACTCGCTCAGACAACTATCCAATGCCACACACAGATGAACTATTGGAGAAACTGGGATGGGCCCAGTTCATCTCTTCCTTGGACTTAACCAAGGAGTACTGGCAGGTACCGCTAGATGAATCCGCCAAGGAAAGGTCAGCCTTCACCACACATGTTGGGCTGTATGAATTTAATGTGGAATGCACCCGCCACCTTCCAAAGACTTGTAGATGGTCTCCTAGCAGGATTGGGAGAATATGCAGTCACCTACCTTGATGATGTGGCCATATTTTTGGATTCCTGGGCAGAACACCTGGAACATCTACAAAAAGTCTTTGGGCGCATAAGGGAGGCAGGACTAATTGTTAAGGCTAAGAAGTGTCAAATAGGCCTAAACAGAGTGACTTACCTTAACAGCTTAACAGTGAAATCTTCAGTGAGCTTAAACTCAAAAACTGGACACCAGGTGGGTCAAGGAACTATCAACCCCTTACAGGCCAAAGTGAATGCTATCCAAAAGTGTCCTGTTCCAAAGTCAAAGGAACAGGTCCAATCCTTCTTAGGGTTGGCCGGATATTATAGGCGATTTGTACTGCAATACAGCCAAATTGCCATCCCACTGACAGACCTAAACAGAAACAGCCAAATGTCATTCAGTGGACCGAAGAGTGTCAGAAGGCCTTTAACCAGCTTAAAGCAACACTCATGTCAGACCCTGTGCTAAGGGCCCGAGACTTTGACAAACCATTCCTAGTAACCACAGATGCATCTGAACGTGGTGTGGGAGTAGTTTTAATGCAGGAAAGACCAGAGCAAGAATTCCATCCTGTAGTGTTCTCAGCAAGAAGCTGTCTGAGAGGGAAAGCAACTGGTCAGTCAGTGAAAAAGAATGTTATGCCATTGTCTACACTCTGGAAAAGCTACGCCCATATATTTCGGGATGGCGTTTCCACTTGCAAACCGACCATGCTGCACTACAGTGGCTTCATACCGCCACGGGAAGAAGGGTTAAGGGTTAAGGGGTTAAGAAGCTAAGATAACCTCATTGGCACCTGACCAAAATGAACAATGAGGAGACAAGATACTTTCAAAGCTGGCGGGGGGGGGGGGAAGAAACAAAGGTTCTCTCTGTCTGGGTGATGCTTTTGCCGGGATCAGAGCAGGAATGCAGGTCAGAACTCCTGTAAAGAGTTAGTAAGCAATCTGGTTAAATATGAGTTAGATTCTGTTTTGTTTAAAAAAAAAAGAAAAGGAGTACTTGTGGCACCTTAGAGACTAACAAATTTATTATAGCATAAGCTTTCGTAAGCTACAGCTCACTTCATCGGATGCATTTGGTGGAAATGCATCCGATGAAGTGAGCTGTAGCTCACGAAAGCTTATGCTCTAATAAATTTGTTAGTCTCTAAGGTGCCACAAGTACTCCTTTTCTTTTTGCGAATACAGACTAACACGGCTGCTACTCTGAAACCTGTTTTGTTTAAATGGCTGATAAAATAAGTTGTGCTGAATGGAATGTATATTCCTGTTTTTGTGTCTTTTTGTAACTTAAGGTTTTGCCAAGACGGATTCTCTATGTTTTGAATCTGATTACCTGTAAGGTATTTACCATCCTGATTTTACAGAGGTGATTCTTTTACTTTTTCTTTAATTAAAATTCTCTTTTAAGAACCTGATTGCTTTTTCATTGTTCTTAAGATCCAAGGGTTTGGGTCTGTGTTCACCTATGCAAATTGGTGAGGATTTTTATCAAGCCTTCCCCAGGAAAGGGGGTGTAGTGCTTGGGGGTCTTTCATGAGGGTCCCCACCTCTGTACCCTAGAGTTCAGAGTGGGAAAGGAACCATGACAGCTTAACAGTGAAATCTTCAGTGAGCTTAAACTCAAAAAGAAAGCTTACAAGAAGTGGAAACTTAGACAGATGAGTAGGGAGGAGTATAAAAATATTGCTAGAGCATGCAGGGGTGTAAACAGGAAGGCCAAGGCATAATTGGAGTTGCATCTAGCAAGGGATGTGAAGGGTAACAAGAAGGGTTTCTACAGGTATGTTAGCAACAAGAAGAAGGTCAGGGAAAGTATGGGACCCTTACTGAATGTGGAAAAAGCTGAAGTATTCAATGCTTTTTTTTTGCCTTGGTCTTCACAGATAAGGTCAGCTCCCAGATGGCTGCACTGGGCAACACAGTATGGGGGGAGATGAGCAGCCCTCAGTGGTGAAAGAACAGGTTAAGGACTATTTAAAAAAGCTGGGCATGCACAAGTCTGTGGGCCCAGATCTAATGCATCCAAGGGCACCGAGGGAGTTGGCTGATGTGATTGCAGAGCCATTGACCATCATCTTTGAAAATTCGTGGCATTTGGAGAAGGTCCCGGACGATTGGAAAAAGGCAAATTTTGTGCCCATATTTAAAAAAGGGAAGAAAGAGAATCCGGTGAACTACAGATTGGTCAGCGTCACTTCAATCCCCAGCAAAATCATGGAGCAGATCCTAAAGGAATCCATTTTGAAGCACTTGAAGGAGAGGAAGGTGATCAGGAACAGTCAACATGGATTCACCAAGGGCAAATCATAGTTGACCAACCTGATTGCCTTCTATGATGAGGTAAGTGGCTCTGTGGATATAGGGAAAGTGGCGGATATGATATATCTTGACTTTAGCAAAGCTTTTGACACCGTCTCCCACAGTATTCTTGCTGAAAATTAGAGAAATAGGGATTGGATGAATGGATTATAGGGTGGACAGAAAGCTGGCTAAATTGTCGGGCTCAATGGGTAGTGATAAACGGCTCAATGTCTAGTTGGCAGCAAGTATCAAGGAGAGTGCCCCAGAGGTCGGTCCTGGGGCCGGTTTTGTTCAACATTTTTATTAATGATCTGGATGATAGGATGAATTGCACCCTCAGCGAGTTCGTAGATGACACTAAGGTGTGGGGAGAATGGTAGATATGCTGGAGGGTAGGGATAGGGTCCAGAGTGACCTAGACAAATTGAAGGATTGGGCGAAAAGAAATCTGATGAGGTTCAACAAGGACAAGTGCAGAGTCCTGCACTTAGGAAGGAAGAATCCCATGCAGAAAAGGACCTGGGGATTACAGTGGATGAGAAGCTGGATATGAATCAACAGTGTGCCCTTGTTGCCAAGAAGGCCAATGGCATATTGGGCTATATTAGTAGGAGCACTGACAGCAGATCGAGGGACATGATCATTCCCCTCTATTCGGCACTGGTGAGGCCACACCTGGAGTGTTGCATCCAGTTTTGGGCCCCCCCACTACAGAAAGGATGTGGACAAATTGGAGAGAGTCCAGTGGAGGGCAACAAAAATTATTAGGGGGCTGCGGCACATGACTTAGAAGGAGAGGCTGAGGGAACTAGGATTATTTAGTCTGCAGAAGAGAAGAGTGAGGGGGGATTTGATAGCAGCCTTCAACTACCTGAAGGGGGGGTCCAAAGAGAACGGAACTAGGCTGTTCTCAGTGGTGGCAGATGACACAACAAGAAGCTATGGTCTCAAGTTACAGTGGGGGAGGTTTAGGTTGGATATTAGGAAACATTATTTCACTAGGAGCGTGGTGAAACACTGGAATGGGTTCCCTAGGGAGGTGGTAGAATCTCCATCCTTAGAGGTTTTTTAGAGCTTGACAAAGCCCTGGCTGGAATTATTTAGTTGGTGTTAGTCCTACTTTCAGCAGGGAATTGGAATAGATGGCCTGCTGAGGTCTCTTCCAACCCTAATAATCTATGATTCTATGATCATGGATTTACCTGCACTGTTTATTATTAGTGACCTGGGAGTACCTGGAAGATAAAAGTAATGTATAATCTAATTAAACCATATTCAGTGTCTCCTTCTTTTGGTTTAGCAGGATAAATAAAGTCAGGACAGAATTTCCCTGTTCATTTATTCTTTGCTGCTTAGAAAATAAATTGAATGGTCATGAGTACCGATAAAGGAGATTAAAGAATTAATTTAAACAGATATGTGAATCTTCTGTGAAGAATCTTGAATATTTTTGTTAACAGCATGTTACACACGTGTGTGTGTGTGTGTGTGTGTGTGTGTGTGTGTAACACTATCCCATCAATGAACAGAACCATCCAATTGTCCATCTCTAACAGCTGAACTGACTTGGAAAACTAGCTATATCCAAATGCAATGCTTTTCAGAAGCATATGGAAGCAACATTTGCATGCCATCAACCTTTCTGAACAGCTGCATTTTCTTTCAAGAGGGAAAGAGTATGCCTGGAAACGGTTGCCTGAGAAATACTTTCTGAAATTGATAATATCTAGCACTATCAGGAGTCAAAAATCTTCCCTTTCGGGGGTGATAAGACATCCTGGATGAACATCAAAAAGAGAGAGCATGTGTGGGTTCAGAAACACTGTGGAGTTTTCCATGGAAGAAGAATTTACTGAGTCATTCATCTCGATTACCACCACACTTATTTTTATTACAAGAGTTTTATTTTTGTAACCTGCGATTGTGATGTGAGCTAATGCCAGTTTTGTGTTCTTTCCTCCCCAAAAACCAACTAACTGACGAGACAGCAGGGCTTACTGCCACAAACAGAACGTAGTGTTAGACTCCACCTATTTTCAGTGGGTAAAGCCAGGGTTAGTTCATATCATGGTTTGCATTGCTGCAAAATGTCAACAAACTGATGGTGTTATAGTACAGGCCTATCCATAGAGGAGCCCTGCCTTTGTTAAGTATACAAATATAATTAGGTGGGCACACAATATGTTTGGGGGGCATGTCCTAGTTTAATTATAATTAGCAGTTTCAATTAAGGGCAGCAACACAAACTGGAATAAGGTGACATCACACACTGTGATGCAGTGGATGACATCAAGGGCGCTAGGGGTTTGTTCATACCACAACAAGTTCAGGAGGGGCCCCAGGCACGTAATAGTATTTGCTGGGCATTTAATGGTGGTGGTTGTTTCCACAACCCATGTAGATACAGGCATGTTTGCAAGACTACTACCGCTAGCAATTATATTTCGACAAGGCTATGCCCATGGACTGTTCAGTATCCTGTGCAGCTTTTCAGAAATTCAGTACAATGTTGCACTGGGCATGTTAGGATATAGATATTCAGGCCTGTCTGTAAAGGCCTATACGCTAAGAATGTAGGTATATGTTTATCATTTAGCTAGTAATAGAGGTATACAAGAAAGAATCTGTGTAAGGGCCTTCTCTCACTGTGACAGTCTGAGGCCCTGTGCTTAGGCTAGGCCTTTGGCTAAGCAGCAGAGGCAGCCATAAGTTGGGAAGTGACCAGTCACCTCCTCACTTCCAAACTATTCAATATGGGGCTGTTAGGAAGGTGATCCGATCTATCACCTCCAGAGAAAGGGAAAAGCCTAGAAGATGTAAAAGGAAATTTAGGTTGATAGTTTTCTGTCTGGTAAGAACTCACTTATCAATAGACACAGCTGGGAAACCTTTATGTCTTTATAGATGTAGCTGTGAAATCCTCACTTCTGTATTGTTTTGTCATTATAGTTCCCACTTTGCTATTGTTTATTTGCGTGGTCTCTGTCTGATTCTGTGATTGTTTCTGTCTGCTGTATAATTAATTTTGCTGGGTGTAAACTAATTAAGGTGGTGGGATATAATTGGCTAGCTAATCATGTTACAATATGTTAGGATTGGTTAGTTAAATTTCAGTAGAATGATTGGTTAAGGTATAGCTAAGAATATTACTATATAAATTAGGGGCAAACAGAAAGCAAGTTGGGATTTGAAAATAAGGAAAAAGGAACTTGGATTTAAGTTTGCTGGAAGTTCACCCCAATAAACATCAAATTGTTTGCACCTTTGGACTTCGGGTATTGTTGCTCTCTGTTCATGCGAGAAGGACCAGGGAAGTGGGAGAGTGAAGGAATAAGCTCTCTAACAGGGCAGTGGTGAAGTCAGTGGGACTAAACCAAGTAGTGCATTATTTGCATAATTTTTTGTTGTTGCAGATGCACACATTTCATACCCTGTCTAAATAGTTGGGGGATCCCCTTGTGAAGTAGAAAACATAAGGCCCTTCCACTACATTGACCTACCTGGGCATTCAGCTGAACACCAGGGAGGGCATATCTCGGCTCCTTCAGTATAAACTTCAGGAGCTATTGGGGTTGCTCCAAAGAGCACTGGAGGCTTTAAAAAACAAAACAAAAAACCACTCAGGCAACAAGAACTGCAATCTATTTTGGAGCACCTGAACTTTGCTTGCAGGGTTGTTGCCCCTTTTGTGCCTGGCAGGGAGTGGCAATGGTTGGCGTACACAGGCCACACCATTACATACCAGTCACTAGACATATGAAGGAACACTTGAGGGTGTGGAAAAAATTTCTGAATCAACTGAATGGAGTATTATTGTGAAGGGAGCAATGGTTATTACAAAGGGGGTTAAAATCCACTCAAACGCGGCTGAGGGTGCAGATTTTGGGCTGTTTTATCAAGGCAAATGGTGTGCACAAATGGACCGCTACCTGAACACAAAACGGGGTTGTGTGTGACATGACCGTCTTGGAATTTTTTCCCCATTTTAGCTGTGGTGCTCATTTGGGGATCAGAGCTGGCTAATATAAGGGTGTGCTTCTGGTGAGACAACATGGCAGTGATCTAGGTTATCAATTGCCAAACTTCTAGATTGCATACGGTTATGAAGTTGGTAAGGGCATTTATTCTACACTTAACCTTCAACATCTGTTTTTCTTCCAGGCATGGGTAATGGCATAGCAGATGCCTTGTCTCATTTCCAGTTTCACAGATTTTGTGAGTTTGCAACAGGGGCTAGCAGTGAACCCAAGCACATGCCACGGGCTCTCTGGAACCTTAGAATGTGATGTGGTCGGCAGAATGGAGATTTTTGGCTCCAGCTTACAAGTTGTTCATTTCGTTTTCTTTTAAAGATTCTTGCCAATTCAAGCATCCTGGGAATGGGTTGCCTAGGACAATGCAGTTCCTTGTGCCCCTCACGATCACACATGGGACAATGGGTCCTTTATCTCCAGTAGGGCTGCTAGACAAAAGGCCATTTGGAGATGTCTGGGAACCTGGGTGGGTGTGGGGAGGAGGCAGCCAAGTTAATGGCACAAAAGAACAAAAAAATGACTTGGAAAAGGAATTAAGGAGAGGTGCTTGGTAATTGAGCAAGCCGGGGGAAGTTGAGGACTCCTATGATTGGTATAGCAGGAAGCCAACCCCCACGCCCATCAGTATAGTCCACCTTAACCCCTCCTTTGAGGGGGTGTGTTCGGTAAGGTCCCGGCAAGGGAATTGCTGGAGGGACCTGGATGAAAAGGGGGTGGGGGAGCTGGTGGAGGCCCCCGCCCCCAGAATTGGCTGGAATTGATAAGGTCCTGGCAAGGGAATTGCTGGAGGAACCTGGATAAATAGATGGGGAGCTGTGGAAGCCCTCCCCCCCCACCCAAATTGGAAGGTATTGTAAGGTCCCAGAAGGGAATCTGCCAGAGGGACATAAATTTTGCACCTGCACTGCACAAATTTTATCCGCTGGGTTAGTCCTAGACATCTATCTAAAAATAAGTTGCGGCCTTATTAAACCCATATCTAATGTCACCTGTCATTCTTTCCGCATAACCAGACAATTAACATCTCTCAATTAAAATTGTGGTCACAACACTAGCTACCTCACAGTGCTGTTGAAAGGGTTAATCAATTTTTACAGCATGCTTAGAAGTTTCTGGATGATAGGTGTGTGACAAAGTTCCTGCTCTACCTTGGTAGGTCTTGCGCTTATTGGTGGATTTGCTCACCTTGGAGCTTCACTGTAGCCCTCAGCTTGGCCGTTTTTCTGAACCCACAGTCCAGGTCAACTTCTCTTGTGTTTGACCAGGAGTTGGGAGGATTTGGGGGGAACCCAGGCCCGCCCTCTACTTCAGGTTCCAGCCCAGGGCCTGTGGCATGCAACTCTCTAGAGTGCCTCCGGGAACAGCTGTGCGACAGTTAAAACTCCCTGGGCTACTTCCCCATGGCCTCCTCCCAACACCTTCTTTATCCTCACCATAGGACCTTCCTCCTGGTGTCTGATAATGCTTGTACACCTCAGTCCTCCAACAGTCTGCGTTCTCACGCTCAGCTCCTAGTGCCTCTTGCTCCCAGCTCCTCACACACACACCACACACTGAAGTGAGCTTCTTTTAAAAAAACAGGTGCCCTGATTAGCCTGCCTTAATTGATTCTAGCAGCTTCTTAATTGGCTGCAGGTGTTCTAATCATCCTGTCTTAATTGTCTCCTGATTGTTCTGGAACCTTCCCTATTATCTTACTCAGGGAAAAGGGACCTACTTAGCCTGGGGCTAATATATCTGCCTTCTATTACTCTCCTATAGCCATCTGGCCCAACCCTGTCACAGGTGCTATATAAATATAAAGTGTTATTTGGGTTAACGACTATTATTCAGTATGCCATATGTGTTTGTTTTGTAATGATGCAGAAAAGGCAGAAGTGTCCAATAAATATTTCTGTTCTGTATTTGGAAAGAAGAAGAATGATGTGTTTGTATTACATGAAGCACTTTCCAGTGCACATGGAGGATGTTTAATAACAATTAACTAGGGATAAATGTTTTTACATTAGCAGGCCTGGATAACTTGCACACAAGCATCCTAGAAGAGCTGGATGAGGAGACTCTGGTTCACTGATGTTACTGTGTAATAAATCTGGAATACCATGGAAATTGAAGTAGACTAAAGGAATTCTAATATTATGCCAATATTCAAAAAGGGGAAGGAGAATGACGTGGATAACTATAGGCTGGTTAGCCTGACATCAATCCCAAGGAAGATAATTGAAAAGCCAATACAGCACTCAACTGATAAAAATTAAATGATAGGAATATAATTAATACCAGTCAACATGGTTTTATGGAAAATATATCTTGTCAAGCAAACTTGATTTAATTCTTTGAGGAGACTACAAGTTTGGTTGATAAAGGTAACTGTGTAGATGCAATAGATGCAATGCACTTCTACTTTTGTAAAGCATTTGATCCTTGATGTTCTGATTGAAAATAACACTATACAATATCAATAAAGCACACATTAAATAAATTAAGAACTGGCTAACTGCCAGATCTCAAACAGTAGTTATCAATGGTAAATAATCATCAAATGATGGTGTTTCTAGTGGGGTTCCAAAGGGATTGGTACTACAGTTCATGCTATTCGACATTTTCATCAACGATCTGGACATAAATATAAAATGGCTGCTGATAAAATTTGCAGAAGCAATCTAGATTGCTTGGTAAACTGGGCATATTCAAACAAAATGTTAACACAGACAAATATAAAGTTATACATTAAGAACTAAGATTGCAGTTCATACCTACAGAATGGGGTGATTGAAAATTTTTTAGGTCTCAGAGTGGTCAAACTCAATATCAACTCCTGATGCAGTTCTTTGGCAAAAACGACCAATTCAATCCTTGGATGTATAGACTGGAATAGGTATGCTATTCATGAGGCCAATATTGGAACACTATGCACAATTCTGGTGTCCACATGTTTTAAAAGAATATTAAAAATTGGAATAAGTTCAAGAAAGAGACAACAGATATTTGAGTGCTGGAGAAAATGGTGAATGACTTACCAAGTTGTTTGGTTTGATTATCAAAAATGAGATGGAGAGGTAACTTCATTATAATATTTACCATTACGGGATAAAATTCTGTGTACTAAATGGCTCTTTAATCTAAAGGTAAAAGGCATAATAAGAACAAACAGCTAAAAGCTGAAGCCAGACAAATTCCAATGGGAAACAAGACACACATTTTTAACAGTGAGAGTGATCAACCATTAGAACAAACTACCACAGTTAGTGGTGATTCTTCATCTTCTGATGTGTTCATAACAAGACTGGATGCCTTTCTAGAAGATTGGCTTTAGTCAAACACAAGTTATGCTGTAGTCAAACAAGTTATTCGGGTCAATATAGGATTAACTGGGTGAAATTTAAGGGCCTATGATATACAGGAGGTCATACTAGATGATTTACTGGTCCCTTCTTGCCTTAAACTCTATGAAAGTTGCAGTGCTAGTAATGGAAAATCAAACCATAAGAGAATTCTTTTGAGATGCTGCTGGTGAAGTTTTAATTTTGAACTGAGATTGGTGTGACTGATGTTAGCCCAAGTTTTTGTTTGGTATATGACAAAAGGTCATTATTGTTCCTGAAAAAACAATCTCCCTTAAAAGGAAAAGGTGCTGTAGACCCATTTTGTCCCCAAATAAACATTAAACAGCTTACTTACAGAATAAGATGGAGGGCTACAGTAGAAGCTGATATTATGAAGGCTGGGAGGAAAAACTGTGGGAACTTAAATCTTGGCAATGCAGATAAAGTATCATGCAAGTGCCAGTTCAATTACTATTAGAATTCATCTGCAATTCTCCACTATACGTCATATTTAATTATTCCAATGTATGGTAGAAGTGTGAGAGATTATGTACAATTCCATTCAGTACCTAAACTCATTTTTTTCTCTGGGCTGGACACATTGATTTCACTGTCTTCTCTGCTGTCCTTGTGTATAAATTCCTAAAATGAACTGAAGTGCACAACAGCTCTGGATATTTATTAGTAATAGGTTTTGTATCCAGTATGGCATCATGTGCCAGCAATGCCCCACTGCCATGTACATTGGTCAAACTGGACAGTCTCTACATAAAAGAATAAATGGATAAAAATCAGACATCAAGAATTATAACATTCAAAAACCAGTCGGAAAACACTTCAATCTCTCCGGTCACTCGATTACAGACCTGAGAGTGGCTATCCTTCAACAAAAAAACTTCAAAAACAGACTCCAGCGAGACTGCTGAATTGGAATTAATTTGCAAACTGGATACAATTAATTTAGGCTTGAATAGAGACTGGGAGTGGATGAGTCATTACACAAAGTAAAACTATTTCCCCATGTTATTTCTCCCCTCCACCCCACCCCCCACTGTTCCTCAGATGTTCTTGTTAACTGCTGGAAATGGCCCACCTTGCTTGTCACCATGAAAGGTTTTCCTCCTTTCCCCCCACCGCTGGTGATGGCTCATCTTAAGTGATCACTTTCCTTACAGTGTGTATGATAAAACCCATTGTTTCATGTTCTCTGTGTGTGTATTGACAGGTTTCAGAGTAGCAGCCGTGTTAGTCTGTATTCGCAAAAAGAAAAGAAGTACTTGTGGCACCTTAGAGACTAACAAATTTATTAGAGCATAAGCTTTCGTGAGCTACAGTTCACTTCATCGGATGCATCCGATTGAAGTGAGCCGTAGCTCACGAAAGCTTATGCTCTAATAAATTTGTTAGTCTCTAAAGTGCCACAAGTACTCCTTTTCTTTTTGTGTGTGTATATAAATCTCCCCACTGTATTTTCCACCGAATACATCCGATGAAGTGAGCTGTAGCTCACGAAAGCTTATGCTCAAATAAATTTGTTAGTCTCTAAGGTGCCACAAGTACTCCTTTTCTTTTTGTCTGATAACTAGAGCTTTAGATTTGCAACTGGGGACCATTTGTAATATTTCATTGTTAAAATTATATGTTACTGTTTTATTTTTGAAATTAAGAGATTGTTTTTACACTGCTGTTTTAAAGACCTTAGGAAATCCCACTCCCTGCCATGTTATGACAACTAAAATTCAAGTTTAAGAGAGCAAATGAAAAAGGATTATGGATTCAGTGGGGAGCATTAAACAAATAACCATCAAAACCAGAATTGTTAATACAATACATTTTCCTGGTACCATATTATGCAATCAATTAACATAAAACAGATGAAACCCCCATATAAATAAAAACTCAGATGTTCCATTTCCCACAAGAATAAAAAGCAATAATTGCACCATTTAATTATCCACTAAAAAAAGTTTAGAAAAATTGATTTGTGTAAAACAAACTAACAAACAAAGAATGTCTCCTAATGACGTATAAAGAATGAAACTTTTTAAAATCCTTATCTGTGCATCTAGGCTATAATTAGGAGTTTTTTCCATTATAATACATATTAATCATATGTATGGAGGAAGTTGGCAAGAGCTATCAAAAACCAACTAGTGTAACTTGAATGCCAACTTCGCAAAATAATCAAGGTCTGGTGGGATGTATAATAAAATATGCCAGACTGGGTCATTATAATGTAGTTTTGAAAGAATTATACATATTCATTCTGCTCATTTAGCACCTGAATGACAACAAGCAGGTGAGAACATCGGTATGATACATCAAGCAAGACAGTTGCCATTATGAACAAAACATAAAAGAGTGTGACAGAGTTGAAAAATGGTAAGAATGTTCTGTTCTTACCTTGCAGGCATTGTTATTCTTTGATACTGAAATGAAGCTTGCTGGGGAGAGGGGTATGTCTTATTGTCATCACAGCTAACACTTCTGTGACAAATTACATATTTTTCAATAAAATTCACCACAAATTTTTAAAAGTATTGCAAGAGTAGGAAGACTGCCAATCTTCTTGACTCCTTTGTTATATGTCAAGGATCTTTTCTGTGAAATGGAGGGCTTGATTAATCACTAATGAACTCCCAAACACTGCTTTCTGTTGTATTAATGAAAGACCAAATTATACCATGACATTACTGAATGACAAAAAACAAACAAAAAAACCCCTCACCTAATTCTAGAATGTATTATTGGATTCCAAATTGCTGCTCTGTGTCTATAAAATAAACAGCTAAACAGTACTTTATGAATGCCACTTTTTTTCTTCCTCTACAGTGTTTCAGAATGTAATATTGACAAGATGCTGTCTGCTATCTTTCAAGCCACAGTCACTCACTGACAGATCATATCCAACCAGACCCCACAGCAGAGATGCCTTTTTGGAATTAAGACTTATTGCTTTTTAACTAGAATAAATACTGAAAAATCATAGAGCAAAATGAAGAATTGCCAAATGTTCTATAAAGGACAGGATTCAGAGCAGCAGCAGTGTTAGTCTGTATCCGCAAAAAGAACAGGAGTATTTGTGGCACCTCAGAGACTAACAAATTTATTAGAGCATAAGCTTTCATGGGCTACAGCCTACTTCATCGGATGCATAGAATGGAATATATAGTAAGAAGATAGATAGATAGATAGATAGATAGATACATACATACAGAGAAGGTGGAAGTTGTCATACAAACTGTAAGAGGCAAATTAATTAAGATGAGCTATTAAGAGCAGAAGAAAAAAACTTTTGTAGTGATAATCAAGATGGCCCATTTAGACAGTTGACAAGAAGGTGTGAGGATACTTAACATAAGGAAATAGATTCAATATGTCTAATGACCCAGCCACTCCCAGTCTCTATTCAAACCCAAGTTAATGGTATCTAGTTTGCATATTAATTCAAGCTCAGCAGTTTCTCCTTGGAGTCTGTTTTTGAAGCTTTTCTGTTGCAAAATTGCTGCCCTTAAATCTTGTACTGAGTGGCCAGACAGGTTAAAGTGTTCTCCTACTGATTTTTTAAATTTATGATTCCTGATGTCAGATTTGTGTCCATTTATTCTTTTGTGTAGAGATTGTCCAGTTTGGCCAATGTACATGGCAGAGGGGCATTGCTGGCACATGATGGCATATATCACATTGGTATATCTCTGGCCACTCAGTAAAAGATTTAAGGGTGGCAATTTTGGCCTGAGTAAAACTGGATGACTCTGGCCCACTGTTGGCTTGGCTTATAGCAGAATGCATGTGCCTGTGTTTGAGATCATGCACACTTCTTTGTGGAAAATTCAGCAACACAAAATAATGGTGGATTGCCCTAGCAATATAACAACAGGTGCATTGTACTTCAAAAGGAAAAATAAGTCATTGTATTAGGGTTTCTTTTAAACCCAAGAACATCAAATGAATTCATGTATATGGTGGACTTGCAATATTAAGGGGACAAATCCTGGACTTAGAGGAAATGGGATGTACGTTGAGGAGAAGTGTGGTCAGTGAGTACGGAATCCTCCCTCCATGCCACTGAACAGCTGTAGAACCACTATAAGGTTTATAAAAAGAAAAGGAGTACTTGTGGCACCTTAGAGACTAACAAATTTATTAGAGCATAAGCTTTCGTGAGCTACAGCTCACTTCTCATGAAAGCTTATGCTCTAATAAATTTGTTAGTCTCTAAGGTGCCACAAGTACTCCTTTTGTTTTTGCGAATACAGACTAACACGGCTGCTACTCTGAAACCTATAAGGTTTATAGTACAGCTGCAACAGACTCTGTGGTTACTTTGATTCCCCTTTTCCTCTTTACACATAAAAGTTTGGTTGCTAGATGTGCAAAACCCCAGTCACTGAAACACAGAATTCACCACTTCTCCCCCAGTACACCCTATCATATCCTCAAATACACAAGCCCCTCTACATTCAAGTGAAGAGAACTCTTTGTACCATGCATACATAGGATATGGACTGTTCTAAGTATGTCCCCATTCGATGCAGGGTAACAATAACCATTTAACTGCTGTCAAGGCCTTCCACTCCATGGGATAAGGAGCGAGAATAGAATATCTAATATAAATTCTTCCACCTGGGGACAGACAAAAGTAGTTTAGTTAAAATTCCTACAGTGACAACAGCTGTAGCATCTCAACTAAGGATACAGGAAGAACTGGAGAAAACCAGAGGGAATGATATACAATAAATAATGTATTATACATTGGAGCTTTGGGGGGGACAACAATTCACTAACAGATACCTACTCATTTCTCAAAAAGAAAAGGAGTACTTGTGGCACCTTAGAGACTAACAAATTTATTAGAGCATAAGCTTTCGTGAGCTACAGCTCACTTCATCGGATGCATTTGGTGGAAAAAACAGAGGGGAGATTTATATACACACACAGAGAACATGAAACAATGGATTTATCATACACACTGTAAGGAGAGTGATCACTTAAGATAAGCCATCACCAGCAGCAGGGGCGGGGAAGGAGGAAAACCTTTCATGGTGACAAGCAAGGTAGGCTAATTCCAGCAGTTAACAAGAATATAACCCAGGAACCTATCCTTGCAACAAAGCCCGTTGCCAACTCTGTCCACATATCTATTCAGGAGATACCATCATAGGGCCTAATCACATCAGCCACACTATCAGAGGCTCGTTCACCTGCGCATCTACCAATGTGATATATGCCATCATGTGCCAGCAATGCCCCTCTGCCATGTACATTGGCCAAACTGGACAGTCTCTACATAAAAGAATGAATGGACACAAATCAGACGTCAAGAATTATAACATTCAAAAACCAGTTGGAGAACACTTCAATCTCTCTGGTCACTCGATTACAGACCTAAGAGTGGCTATCCTTCAACAAAAAAGCTTCAAAAACAGACTCCAATGAGAGACTGCTGAATTGGAATTAATTTGCAAACTGGATACAATTAACTTAGGCTTGAATAGAGACTGGGAATGGATGAGTCATTACACAAAGTAAAACTATTTCCCCATGTTATTTCTCCCCCCCCACCCCACTCCCCACTGTTCCTCAGATATTCTTGTTAACTGCTGGAATTAGCCTACCTTGCTTGTCACCATGAAAGGTTTTCCTCCTTCCCCCTCCCTCCCCCTCCCGCTGCTGGTGATGGCTTATCTTAAGTGATCACTCTCCTTACAGTGTGTATGATAAACCCATTGTTTCATGTTCTCTGTGTGTGTATATAAATCTCCCCTCTGTTTTTTCCACCAAAGGCATCCGATGAAGTGAACTGTAGCTCACGAAAGCTTATGCTCTAATAAATTTCTTCGTCTCTAAGGTGTCACAAGTACTCCTTTTCTTTTTGCGAATACAGACTAACACGGCTGCTGCTCTGAAACCTACTCATTTCTGTGCTTCTTTTCTCTACGTTTTGGTAAATTGTTTGGGGCCATAGTTGGGGACAAAAAAACTGGTAGGTGCAGGAAGGAATTCAAAGGGTGAAATATGGGGAGAAATAAATTGTCTGGCTAGCTAGTTAAGGGATGGGGTGTTTGAATGACATTTGCTCATTTCCCTCCCTTGGTAACTCTCAATCAGTGGTGAGAGAGAGCATGCGTACAATGGATCTTAAGGAGAAAAAGAGAAAATTAAACAGACTAGAGGGAAAGGGCAGTAAGTCTGAGATTTATGTTTTATTTTTATGTGTTAGCATTTTTTCTTTTCTTGCCACAAGATGATCAGCAAACTAATCTATTGCATTCTAATTCATTTCCCTTACAAATCATTCTTTTCTTGTGAATTTATTTTTAAAGCTGTCATAGAACTTTTAAACCTTTTTAGAAATGTTCTAAATTAATGTAAGCTCTGAGACTTGTTTTGGTCCTCCATTCCTATTACAGAGTCATGACTTTATACTGGATTTAGTTACATCTAAGAGTGATTACAGAAAACGTGGTGTTATCTGCTTGGTACAAGGACATATGAGACAATTTCCATGGACTCAAAATAAAATAAAAAAAGACTTTACCAGTGTTGAAACCATGTAACTACATTTTTGAGCAATATGTCAGTGACACATCCATTAAAGTTCAGATTTACCATCTCCAGACTTAGGCCTGGAAACCAGGCACAGTATAAAGACAACATTTTTTCAGGACCTAAAATAAAAATGCATGAGTGCATTGTTTAAATTTGTTATACAGCAAAGAATGTGAATATGTCAATCTTTGCTCTGTAAATTATCTTTTCCTTTTGATAATTTCTCCTCATGTGATACCTTCCACAGTTTAATAAACTAATTTGTAGATGGTTGATAATTATTTGTTTGATGATAGTATTGTCTTCTCTGCTGTGAGTATCATCATCCTTTCTAGAGGTTACTTGATTGTTTCAACTGAAAATTTCTAGAAAAACACTAATATGAAAGTTTTACTCCTTCGCTCTATCTCTGTCTCATCTTCCCATCTTTATAGCATTTTTGTTTGTATTTTCTCCAGTTTACACTTCCTTCCTATACAGTAGAGGCCAGAACTTTAGAACTGTACACACTATTCCTAGTGCAGTTGTACCAGTGCTAAGTGGTGAAACATAATTACCTCCTCTATTCTACATTCAAGACCCTGCATGACATACATCCTGGAAGAGCAGTGACTTACTTTGAAATGGGACTTCATTTTGAGCTCCTCTTCTGTTTGTCTTTTCATTATCACTTATAGTATTTCTCAGATTCACAAGTTTCAAGACAGTATGTATTCATACTGTTTATTTCTTTTTCCTGTGTCTGTAAGTTTACAATTTCTGGTACTGAATCTCACCTCAGTAAATCTGAGCTCAGATACTCACTCTTCTAGTCTCTCTCCAGATAATGCTGTAGCTACCGTTTCAATTTTGTCATCACTTGCAAATGACTGCAAGTAAATTTACACCTTATAATAATTAATGATTAATAATTGACATGATAGTTACAGTTGTTTGGACTTTATCAAAATAGTTTCTTTGTTATAATACAAAGGCCAAGTATTTGGAATACCTTGAGTATTTTTAAAACTATATTTGAAAGAATAAAACTGTAAAATATAAAAATATAAAATATAATATATATATAAAATATAAAACTATATTTTGAGTATTTTGAAAACTATATTTTCTGTTGGTATATAACTTTATACTGAACTGTAGAATCACTTTCTTAAACATCAATTCAATGAAATCTGATGGCAATCAGTCTTTAGGTGAAAGTGGCAATTAAAAGAGCTACAAACAGCAGATGGGTAGATGAGTTTGAATTGTTTGACCATCCTAGAGGATGTGTCAAGAATGCTGGCAAGCATATTGAATTTGTGAGTGGGTAATGAAAGCACTGGGCAAGGGAAAAATACTACTGAATACCATGAGATAAAAACAACCTAATCAGCTGGCTGTGTTTCTGGGGTAAAAGAAAAAAGCAGTTCTGAAAGTAATTGCAGAGAATTCACTGATGCATAAAGGAACAAGCCAATATATATAGGAATATTGCTGGTGGATGGTATTCCAAGACACAGATATGAAAATAAAACCTATTTGGATCTAGAAGATGAACTGCTAAGGACCTAGCAATTTATTTATAAACAACTATGTCATTTAAATATAGGCTGAGACTAGCACACTGCACCCCATTTCATTTCATGTGATTGCAGAGCCATTGGCCATTATCTTTGAAAACTCATGGCAATCGGGGGAGGTCCCAGACGACTGGAAAAAGGCTAATATAGTGCCCATCTTTAAAAAAGGGAAGGAGCAGGATCCAGGGAGCTACAGGCCAGTCAGCCTCACCTCAGTCCCTGGAAAAATCATGGAGCAGGTACTCAAGGAATCAATTCTGAAGTACTTAGAGGAGAGAAAAGTGATCAGGAACAGTCAGTATGGATTCACCAAGGGCAAGTCATGCCTGACTAATCTAATTGCCTTCTATGACGAAATAACTGGCTCTTTGGATGAGTGGAAAGCAGTGGATGTGTTATTCCTTGACTTTAGCAAAGCTTTTGACATGGTCTCCCACAGTATTCTTGCCAGCAAGTTAAAGAAGTATGGGCTGGATGAATGGACTATAAGGTGGATAGAAAGCTGGTTAGATTGTCAGGCTAAACAGGTAGTGATCAATGGTTCTATGTCTAGCTGGCAGTCGGTATCAAGTGGAGTGCCCCAAGGGTTGGTCCTGGGGTAAGTTTTGTTCAATATCTTCATTAATGATCTGGAAGATGGTGTGGATTGCACCCTCAGCAAGATTGCAGATGACACCAAACTGGGAGGAAAGGTAGATATGCTGGAGGGTAGAGATAGGATACAGAGGGACCTAAACAAATTAGAGGATTGGGCCAAAAGAAATCTGATGAGGTTCAACAAGGACAAGTGCAGAGTCTTGCACTTAGGACGGAAGAATCCTATGCACCACTACAGACTAGGGACCAAATGGCTAGGCAGCAGTTCTGCAGAAAAGGACATAGGGGTTACAGTGGACGAGAAGCTGGATATGAGTCAACAGTGTGCCCTTGTTGCCAAGAAGGCGAATGGCATTTTGGGATGTATAAGTAGGGGCATTGCCAGCAGATCGAGGGATGTGATCGTTCCCCTCTCTTCGACATTGGTGAGCCTCATCTGGAGTACTGTGCCCAGTTTTGGGCCCCACAGTACAAGAAGGATGTGGAAAAATTGGAAAACGTCCAGCGGAGGGCAACAAAAATGATTAGGGGACTGGAACACATGACTTATGAAGAGAGGCTCAGGGAACTGGGATTGTTTAGTCTGCGGAAGAGAAGAATAAGGGGGAATTTGATAGCTGCTTTCAACTAGCTGAAAGGGGGTTCCAACCAGGATGGATCTAGACTGTTCTCAGTGGTACCAGATGACAGAACAAGGAGTAATGGTTTCAAGTTGCAGTGGGGGAGGTTTAGGTTGGATATTAGGAAAAACTTTTTCACTAGGAGGGTGGTGAAGCACTGGAATGAATTACCTAGGGAGGTGGTGGAATCTTCTTCCTTTGAGGTTTTTAAGGTCAGGTTTGATAAAGCTCTGGCTGGTATGATTTATTTGGGGATTGGTCCTGCTTTGAGTAGGGGGTTTGCCTAGATGACCTCCTGAGGTCCCTTCCAACCATGATATTCTATGATTCTATGTACCTTGACTTATATAAAGACAAAATATTTTATATGCAGTGTTGCTGCAGTGTTGTCAGTCCCAGATATTAGAGAGATGAGATGGGAGAGGAAATATCTTTTATTGGACCAACTTATATTGGTGAGAGAGATAAGCTTTTGAGCTTACACAGAGCTCTTCTTCAATTCTGGGAAACGAGAGGTGTGAGTGCACAGCACCTCTAAAAATTAGGTCTAAATGTTGCAAAGCTGGGCCTCAAAATCAGAGATTACTTTTGAAAGTTTGGCCATGTATGCATTATCCAGTATAAACATAAGAATCACAGTGCACCTTCGATTTTGCAGTAGGACTGCATGTTTACATATTTCAGTTATCCATTCATTATACTTACCAGTCACTGGTATTGCTACTAATTTTAGCATATTTTATTCATTCTTCTGACTTTCCTTTTTCCCTGTGCTGTCAAGCGATCCCCAATGTGTATAAAATATTTTGTCTTTTTATTTCAACTGTTTAATTTGTTACATTAGTATTAGTTGGTCTCATCATTTTCCTTCTTCTTTTGACATTGATTTTTCTTTATTATTTATTCTGTCTTTAACTGTAGGTATGAATAGAATGATTCCTAACATACCGCACGCTTACATGTGGAATAAACAAATGTTAATTAGGACACATTCATTTAGATGACTCTTTTCTCAGTCCTACAGTATATATAATAATGAATTAATCACAAACATTACAATTCTAAAACAACATGACAATTGCTATGTCAATACAAGTCTCAGTTTCCTAGTTTTATATCTAGCTGGAATTGAACATTGTATTTATACTGTACTTGTGTTTTTATGTTTGCTATTGCTATTTGTTTTGTTTGGTTCATTCAGTTTGTACTCCAAACTGAATATTAAAAAATATTTTATTATTTTGTAACAGGCAACATATTCTAGTGGGTATTTCAGGGGCCTAGAAGTCAGGAGTTGAAGAATCTGTTTCCATCTCTTACCTGCCTCATCACTCCTCACTTCCAACATTTTGTGGCCAGAGTTGGATAAGACGAAGGATTGATCCATCTTAACACAAAGACTGTGCAAATGGCTCAGAATGCATATACTTAACTACTATAACCTATCAGGTGTACAACCACCTGTTGTGATGCAGTAAGTAAAAGGTAGTCTCTACCAGATGCCTTTGTAATGTCTTTATCATGGAAATATGCAAGTTGGAACTGAAAGTACTACTACACACCCCTCCTTATTCCATCAGCTGGACCTCTGGATTTGAAGCCCCATTTGGGAGATTACAGGACTAATCCCTAAATCCTTCCTCCTAGAGACTCGTTACTGCTAGGTATCGCCCAAGGAAGAAAAATCATATGGGCAGCTTTTGAAGGCAAAACCATGGCTAGTTACCACAGTAAATGTGGTTCTCCATGATGATTGTTCATATGGGACTCACCTTTTATAATTCTTCAGAAACTCAGAATTTCTGAATTAGAAATTTTTTACCCTTGAAAGAAGAGTAATGGAAGGGGAAAGGCAAATGACCCCAATGAACTCTGCTTGTTAACTTTTAAGCTCATATGCTGAGGGATGCTTCGCCCAAGAGCAGATCCTTCTGTCTATCTTAGTCTCTTATATGATCCCCATTACTGTAATATCTGAGCACCTCACAATCTTTATGGTATTTAACTTCAACACACCTGTGAGGTAGGGAAGTGATATTATCTGCATTTTACAGGTGGCTTACTCAGAGTCAGAGAGGCTAAGTGACTTGCCCAGAAAGTCTGGTGGAGCAGACACTCAAACCTAGGACTCCCAAGTCCTAGACTAGGACCTTACTCACTAAATCATCCTGTCTCTTTATTAGTCTTCTAGATAATAATCTGGAATAGCAACAGTTACTATAGTAAATAACCAGTTTTTAATTTGAAAAGGTGAATAAAGTAAAAGGTTAATTATAGGAAAACATTTGCCATACTTCTGATGCAAATGAGTAAAGCTGCCTTTCTGATGGTGACCACTGCATGCAAACTCAAAACAGGAGAGAAAGGAATTCAGAAGCCTAAGTAGTGAAATTAAAAACTGTTTAACATCATTTTTGAGGTTTTCCTGAGAAAAATAGACATGTCTAAAATATGATGCTCAACAGCCTTTTTTATTTCCTCTTCCCCTGTCCCACCTTGACTATCTGTTCAAAACTGTCACTTTGTTGTTCGTCACTCTCCCCACTCATTGGCACATTTGTCTCTTCAAGAATGTACAGAATCTTCTGGGCTGAAGATTGTTTCAAAAAAAATTCCAATCATTTGCTTCATAAGGGTTTTTCTTAAATTGTATTGTTAAGGAGAGGGGTGGGGAATGTCCAGGTTTTTCTAGGAAATCCAATTTCAATGGCATGTTCTCTCTCTGAGAGAAAAACTCCCACTTACTCAAAAAAACTCCCACTGAGGTCCTGAACAGAGATAAGAATTCAAGCAGATGAGTAAGGAAATCTCAGGACATTGGTGCTGCTTTCTGTTGCCCTCAAATAATTGCCAAACTCAACTTCATGAGTTCAATTTTCCCAATGGTATTTTGCACAGGTGGCAGGAATATCATGAGAAAGGAAATCCATATATCTCCACAATACCTAGGCTGAAATATCTTGAGAATAATTGAACTGATGAGATTTTACTCCACAACCAAACTGCAATTGGAGCCCTCAGCTTGGTTACTGCTCCATATCTAATTCCACAATTATTAGAGCAATTACCAGCTAGGTGTCCTGAATCTGAGTCCCACCAAAATTTGAGATGTGTATTTGTATTTGGAATTTTGGATGCCTTCTCCTTTTCTGGTCAACATTCTCTTAGATCCTTATGATGTGATCCCTTTTGTCATTTGTGAAGAAATTGTGATATTGCAGATGAGATCCATGATGTGGATCTGAGATCAGAAGTTTGCCACATGCGAGTGGCTGTCTGGGAGCTAAAGCAGCACATAGCATCAGTAAGTTGTTATGTTTCCAAGATGAATGAAATTCATTTTTAGTTACTCTGTTGAAGAACAGTTCATGCCTTCCGATCCAAATACCACATTCCATAATATAAAATGTAGCTAAGTGACTTCAGTATTTCTTCTATTTTTGTCTTTAGGCCATGAAAGGGCTTATGCCATTCTTAACTAAGCAAATAAGCAACAACATATGTTGAAATGTAAAATAAAATATGAACATGTGAATCACCTTGTAGATGAATCATTGCCATAAAACAAATAATTTACATTTAAATAACTTATCTCCCTGTCACCTAATTTAAAAGTTATCTTTTTTCTTTCTCAACTAATTCACAAACTTATGGACTATTTTGATCATATTTGTGCAATAAAATTGAAAATTTCAGATATGGCAGGTAATCAATTTTAGTCACCTCATCTGTGTTTCCAATCTCATTACAGATTGCAATTTTCAGTGCAGATTACATGATGACCCATCAGTGGCTTTGTTGTTTCTGAATTACCAATTCCTCGCCTACTGCCAGATAAGAACAAAGCCTATGCATCAGCCTGACAGCTTGCAAACAGAAAATGGGCTTGTAGGATTGGATTTAAATCCCAGGTGTAGGGGATAATTACCACATCAGTCATGCAGTAACTGAAAAATGGTATTTCAACAAGAAAAATTACATTCCTTTTATAGTGCCAACAGAAATCATTATTTGAGGCTTCATACTGATTCAGTGTATCATTACATGTGCACTGTACTCATTAAATGTAATGTTTGTTGCAACATAAAAAAGTTATTATTTCAGATACTTTTTGTGAAGCAGGTAGCTTAAATTCAAGGTTTGTGAAACCTTGATAATGTAGAGGTCATTCAGGCTATAATATATATCACAATTGGAACAACACTGGAACACTAAGCATTCAAAACATCTTCTATTGTGGATGATACAGAAAAGGAGATATGGAAAGCAGTAGTGCATAAATCCTACTTTTGAGAATTCCCATGGATTAAACCCTTTGAAGCAGGCTTTTGATTCATTAAAACAAATAAAATGCTAATAAGATGCTATCAACATCTGTGTAGGGCTGTGCATTTTATGCACTTCCAATATGCAGTACAGCACATTATCAACAAATTCTTTCATAGTTTAAGGATCAAAAAAAGGAGACCCTCCCCCCGCAAATACTCTAGACCTTTGGTTGCCCACTATTTAAATACAGATATATTTTATCTTGTAATTTTTACTTTGGATGGTTACATACAAGATTTGCATTGTTATCAAACAGAGAACAATACAACAAAAGGCACATTCAACAGAGAAATCTTTAGGCACAGAGAATTATAATCTGGTTACCTGAGAAATAGTTATATTGTGTTAATAAATAGTGTTGTTTATAGTCATCAAGGTCCTCATCCTGCAAATCCGCACTCAACAAGTAGACCCATTGATTCTACTGCTCACACAACTAAAGCTTTGCAGAGTTGGACCACAGACCTTCCCATTATGGGTAAATCAGAATAATAAAAAAGAACATGAAGTTATTTTGTTGCACCACAAGGCATACCTGTGTGAGAAGGGTCATAATGCATTGTAATTTTGTTACTACTTACCCTGCAATATATTTCCATTGCTTATACATCCTATACTTTGCAACAAACCTCCTTTCTAATGCAGTGGTGGATGGGCAACATTATGTTTCTGCGGAAAAGGACCTAGGGGTGACAGTGGACGAGAAGCTGGATATGAGTCAGCAGTGTGCCCTTGTTGCCAAGAAGGCCAATGGCATTTTGGGTTGTATAAGTAGGGGCATAGCGAGCAGATCGAGGGACGTGATCGTTCCCCTCTATTCGACACTGGTGAGGCCTCATCTGGAGTACTGTGTCCAGTTTTGGGCCCCACACTACAGGAAGGATGTGGATAAATTGGAAAGAGTACAACGAAGGGCAACGAAAATGATTAGGGGTCTAGAGCACATGACTTATGAGGAGAGGCTGAGGGAGCTGGGATTGTTTAGTCTGCAGAAGAGAAGAATGAGGGGGGATTTGATAGCTGCTTTCAACTACCTGAAAGGGGGTTTCAAAGAGGATAGCTCTAGACTGTTCTCAATGGTAGCAGATGACAGAACGAGGAGTAATGGTCTCAAGTTGCAATGGGGGAGGTTTAGATTGGATATTAGGAAAAACTTTTTCACTAAGAGGGTGGTGAAACACTGGAATGCGTTACCTAGGGAGGTGGTAGAATCTCCTTCCTTAGAGGTTTTTAAGGTCAGGCTTGACAAAGCCCTAGCTGGGATGATTTAACTGGGACTTGGTCCTGCTTTGAGCAGGGGGTTGGACTAGATGACCTTCTGGGGTCCCTTCCAACCCTGATATTCTATGATTCTATGATTCTATGATTCTATGTGACTTCACTGCAAAGCCTAGCAGCTAACAGCAAATCTCAGAAGTAGATCAACCATTTATAATTTTCTAATGAAGTAGATAATGCAGAAATACATCTGTTTATCATTATTATATTACACATGCAGGCCATAATTGCTCAGCACTGCACAGTATGCAAAAGAAGTCACAGTCTTTGATGCAAAGATCTTAAAGTCCAGTTAAACTAGGGGCCACATTCACTGCTTACAGATCCTTACTTCTTTCCCTCAGCCCTGGATTGGTCCTAGTCTTGGCAAATGTCAGAGCAGAGCAGGTACTACTTTAAATTTGTACCAGCTGGCAAATTTTAGGACTTTAGGACTACCTACCACTTCTCCTCTCCATCTCCATCATGCCCCCCAGGTGGTGTGGACCTAAGGAGGATGGCAAAAGGATAGATTACACTAGCTCTTTACCCATCAGGGATTTACTCACCCCAGTGGTACATCCAAGAGGATAATTAGGACCAGACCACAGGAGGAGTCCGTCCAGGAAATCTGCCCAAGTCTGTTCATTATGGGTCTGATGCTACCCCTGTTAAAGTTAGTTGGAGTTTTTGCCGTACGCTTGCATAGGAACAGAATCATAGAATCATAGAATAATGTCCCAGAATAATGAGGTGAGATACTATGCTATATTTCACGTAATTTGCAGCTTATCTTTGTTGCTTGAATTTGCACTGTTTCTTGTAGAACAGTAAAAGGCTGCAGCCAGAGTAAACTAATTAAGCATAGAGTAATAGAGTTACAAGGAGAGTTACAAGAGAACTGGAAATGATTTTGTAGTGATATTCGAGGAAAAAAGGCAGGTCTGCATGTGAATCAGGTGGCAATATTACAAACTGTATTAATATGCAGACAGGCAAAGTGAATAAAACTAGAAATTAATATTTTGTTCTGCTCTGCAAATGCCAACTCCTGTAATGCTGTGAAAAATGGAATTTATCTGCATGAGTGCTATCAGTGCCTTGAATGTAATGGATAAATTGTGGGACTTAATAGGGGATTATAATTTGTGCTCCAAACTCACAGCATTCTGAAGATCAGGGTTTTATAACTTGTATTTTTTTGTCTTCTTCATAGAACTCTCCAAGTCTAGTTGTCTACACAAAACTAAAAGTGCCTGAGTCTTTTGTTTCACTTCTAAATTGAATATACTTGCATAATTTGTTACTAAAAAAAGAAAAAGTGCTGCTCTTAAGCAGTGCAACTCCCAGTTTCGAAAAGAATACTTTCTTTGTATGAAGTAATGTCCCTATAGTGCTGGAGAATTTGGACTATAGTACTGGAAATGATAGGATTTAAGTGTATCTAATAAATATTCAATGAAATAAACAGTACAACTGCACTGGAAAATGCATACTGTATTTTTCATTCCTGATCACAATTAATATTCAGTTGTTGCTTTGATTCTTTTGTTTCTATCCTTAGGGCCAAAATTATCAAACACAGGCAGCTAACTTGAACCCAGAAAATATAAACATAGTGAACAGGTAAACGGGCATGCAAAACACTAATTTACACTTGCAAAACAGGTAATTCCATGCACTAGCAGTAGTCTGCACATGCAATTACTCATTTGGTTCATGCATATGCATGTTTTTGAGAACAATTATCTGTTTGCATATGTGTATATATTTCACAGGCTCAGTTTAGACACTGATTTTTAGTCCTTATAATTTGTGTGCATGTATAAACACCACTGAATTCATTTCAGATGGATTACAGGTGTGTGATCCTGTCACAGTAGGAGGCTGCATGGGATCAACCCTATAGGTTCACTTGGGAAGTCAGCTTCTACAAAGCCACACCTCCCCCCAAATCTCCACTCCTTCCCTTTACCACCTAGGTATCTTCAGTACATCCCCTGTCGCTATACCAGTTCCCGTGTCCCACCTGTTCTTCACATACCACTCACTAATGGATGTCTTCAATGGGAGAAAGGCCCCCCTCACACTCTTGGCTGGGTATCAGTTAAACTCTCTGAGGTTCTTTCAGAGTCTTTAGAAGGTGCCAAGTGGCCACACTCACCTCAGCAAGCTCTATAGGGAGTTCCACAAGTTGACTGTGCCTTGGGTAAAGAAATATTTCCTTTTGTTTGTTTTAAACCTGCTGCCTATTAATTTCATTGGGTGACCCCTTAAGTTCTTGTGTTATGAGGAGGAGTAAATAACACTTCCTTATTTACTTTCTTCACACCAGTCATGATTTTAAAGATCTCTATCATATCCCCCCCTTAGTCATCTCTTTTCCATGCCGAAAAGTCCCAGTCTTTTTAATCTCTCCTCATACAGCCGCCATTCCATACCCCTAATCATTTTTGCTGCCCTTTTCTGAACCTTTTCCAATTCCAATATATCTTTTTTGAGATGGGGTGACCACATCTGCACACAGTATTCAAGATGTGGGCATACAATGGATTTGAAGTCCCCACTGAGACACTGAGAGCAACTGGGTCTTAGGGTATGTAATGCAGGTCAACTGTGACCACCGTGTTATCTTATCCTATGTGTGGTCCAGTTACTATAAGAAAATTAATACTATCCCAAGTAAGCAGGGTGTCAATTTAGTTAAGTAGTAGTGCTCATGGGGAGGAACCACCAAGTGTGTAGTCTCAGCTCCACGGTGCGCAAATATAGGAGTGCCTGCATGCATGCAACTTAATACTTGTATGTGCTATCTCCAGCATGTGTATTCATTGCTGGCATGGGATGTTTGGTGAGTATCACTACAGCTAAAAAGCAGACATATTCAAAGTGTGGCTGGATTTTTTTTATTTTAGAGTTGGGAAAGTGTGGGGTGATTCCCTCCCTTTCCCCTTCTCTCAGCTCCAAAACAACTGATAGAATTTTACTCAAAGTTTCCAGTACCAAACAACTACCTTTGGGCAGGTACCAAGCCTGGAAGATTTCAGCTTGAAAGATAACTGCTTCATTCAGGTTAAACTACTTTGAACAAAGTTAATCGAATAGTGCAAATAAATTATTCATCAATTCACAGTGGGAAGAAAAGCCAAATAACCTATTTGCAAATTTTATTCAACCAGCTCTCATTATGAGCATGTGAAAACAGGCTGTTATAGTTGAAACTGTTTTGTATCTTAACTGTAGCAGTCACTGCCAGCGACTGCTACAATACTGTAATATCGCATGGTATAGGGTAGGATTTTGAAAGGCCTCCAAGGGTGTTAACACCCAGTACCCATTGTAAATCAATCGGACTTATGTAACAATCTCTCTTTACTGCCTTTAAAAATCTCATTCCAGATCTTTAAGTATATTTAGTTAAAATGGCTTGTGTTAAACTGGGAGGTAAAAGGAAGCCATCTGGAACCTGTGGTAACAATATCTAGCTTGATCAAAAGCATGTTGATATCAAAGGTCAATAGCAAATTGGTGTGGGACTGGCAAATGGTAGTTACTGTCACTGTAGAATGCTGTGGAACATCTGCAGCAGCCCTGCTGTGGTAGGCGGAGACTATTTTCTTTTCAATATAAATGCCAATGCTATGAGATTGTTACATCTACCAAAAAGAAAAGGAGTACTTGTGGCACCTTAGAGACTAACAAATTTATTAGAGCATAAGCTTTCGTGAGCTACAGCTCGCACGAAAGCTTATGCTCTAATAAATTTGTTAGTCTCTAAGGTGCCACAAGTACTCCTTTTCTTTTTGCGAATACAGACTAACACGGCTGCTACTCTGAAACCTTACATCTACCAGTTTGATTCGCTTTCAAAAAATGCCAACAGAGTGCAGTGGTGCTCACAATGAGTTACAGTTAACTCCTCTCCCCTCTCCACTCACACAGATGCTCAGGTAAAGGGTGACATCCACTGGGTGACAGAGAGGGCAAAATGCCTCTGGGAAGGTTGAGTTTTCACTTAATCCTGCTTTTAGTTTATTTTAACTTGTTTTGATTTCCTGTTACAAATTGTATCCATTGAAGAAAACTCTTGCTGACAACATCTGTACTTTTCTTTCTGATGAGTCAGTCCAACAGCTTATAGTACATGAATTCCCAAATGTATTTGTTGTTGGTCAATGAACCACTTAGATTATTTATAATGGCAATAGTGGGGCTTTGCTTTCTGAAGAAAAAATATGTGCATCATCCAACTATTGCAAAAAATCTACTTAAAGGACCTGAAGGATTAGTAAACCCATGTTTTGAAATAAGTATTGTTCAATAATACTGTATTTTTTTTTGCTTTTTTCAGATAGCATTTTCCCCCTTTATTTCAAGCTCAATTATATTTGCCTTTTGAAATTCAGATTTGTCAAAACCAGGCATTCTAATTAAGAATACTGGTTAAGTGCCAAAACAATTTACTATTATAATACTCAGCTAGTTATAGTCAGTCTTGTACCACCACAACAGAAATTATATGATCATTGGTCTCAATACATTTAGAGGTACTGGGGATGTTCTAAGAATCTTTCAGAGTTCTGGATACATCAGAAAATGGCAATGCCTTCCTACTATACAGACAGGAAGAATCTTGTTTCTGGACCTAAAAGAATAATTCTTAATTATTTTTCAGTACATTTACTCTCCTATTCTGTTTGTCCAGGAAAAATTGTGAAATTCTCACATTTAACTCATATTCACCAATATCTTTAGTGAATAAATCTTGGTCTGTTGGTCACTCGTGAGCAACTGTAAGTAAATCAAAATTTGAAATTCATGCTCTTTAGGTCTGATCCAAGGCCAACTGAAATCAGTGGAAAGAATCCCATTGACTTTAA
This sequence comes from Dermochelys coriacea, assembly GCF_009764565.3. NCBI lineage: Eukaryota > Metazoa > Chordata > Testudines > Dermochelyidae > Dermochelys > Dermochelys coriacea. The sequence goes on from NC_050073.1 coordinate 75,342,036, forward strand.
TGGGCTAAGGATTACATAATTGGCTAGTGTGGTATTGGAAACTGTACCATTAAGTGCTTTACCCTCCCAGAGAAGAAGTCTGGGAGATGGGCACTGGTGTAGTTTACCTTCTGTTAAGTAGAGACAGTTGGGGAACTGCATCACTGAATAAAGAGGATCTCTTTCAAGCACCTTGAACCCAGAGTGATTAGTGAACACCACAGTTAGCTATATCTTAGATTATTATTTCAATTTCATGAACAGATGACTTGTATAAGTTATCAACTGTTCAAATTTTGCATTGCATATTTGAGTACAAAAGGAAGTTTTATCTGAAAATTCACTTTGTGCAAGTATTCATACTAGTACAGAATGTTTGCAGAAAGCAAATACAAAATGGATATGAACAAATCAAAATGAATGTGTTAAAAATATGATTGAATATTCATTGAAAATATTTTGAGGTATGTGTTCAATTTTATTTACTGCACACGTAACTACCCATTTTAAAGGGCCTGTCTATGTCCTGTTTCATGATATTATCAGATAAAATAAAACATTCCACAACCTTCTTAACATTACAGACCACAGAAATAGAAAAGTAGTGTGGAATTATATTGTTCATTTCATTTTGTAAAATACATGCTCTAATTCAAGCATAATTGGATTAATAATGTTTACTTATATTGTAGAGAAGAATCAATCCCTTCACTGCAGAAACTATTGGTTGAAATTCTATGGTCTATGTTATGCAGGAGGCCAGACTGAATTATCTTATCTGGTCTTTTCAGGCTTTAAAATCTGAATCTGTGCAAAGTTCTTTCTGAAAAATAATTTGCATCAGTTGGATAGCAGTGCAAATAATCACTTGCATTGTGCACTGCTGGTGCCTCTAGTGTCTATTCAAAATTTAGCATTTTTCAAAACAAACTGAAAACCCCATTGGGGTTAGGAGATGGCTTTACATTTACCACATCTAAACACAATGCTCCTTTCTCCTTCTGCTTAAATGAGAATCATCAGATGCCAAGTTATGGAAGAGTGACATCTGGCTCCTTGGCAAACACCTCAGGCAACTGTGTTAATGACTTTGGAGATGGCTCTGGATCTGTAATAATACAATCCAGACAAAAAAGTTAACTCTATCTGTTTACTCTCAGACATCTTTTTCGTTTTGTCCTTTAACTCACATTGGTTTAATTGATTACCCCTCTCATAAGTCTGACTTATAAGCCTTTCTATGTATTTCCCTCCTCTACAATATGCTTTTTGCAAAAAGTGACGGCCATGCTTTACAGCCAGTTATAGTCTGCATGCAATTGAAAAGAGAATGTCTTGTCATTTGAAAGTGTATTTTTAGTGCTTGATAAAATTGCATTTTGTAGATGATCACATTTAGTGCTCTTTGCAACTAGACAGTATAAAGGAAATAGAGCCTTGTTGAATATGTAGGCTTTGAATTTGAAAACTATACCTAATGCTTCATTAGCTATAAAACTGAATTGTAAAAAGTGGCAATTGCAATAATAATAGTTATGTCTCTCAGAGGGCAAAAAAATTGTGCTATACTGTTAAAAGTATAGCTTAGTATAGCTTTGATATGACAGCATTGTTTTCTAATGCTGAGCTTTCTTACCTACCCATAAGCAGGTGGCCTATTAAATATATAGGCAACAAAAATACTTAGATGCATATTCTTTGTGCCAATCTAGTGGTGCAAAAGGAGGGAAACCTTTTGCAAGTCATCTGATGAGGATTTCCCAGTGTGGAGGCATCCTTAGCATGTGTACAGCCAGCAAAGCCTACACTTTCACAATTGTCCTCTCAGGAACATCTTGGGAGTTGTTGCAGTATGGCATAACTAAGCTAGCCCCAGTTGGTATATGGCATATGTTCCCCTAGGGGAATGTAGCTAACTAGTTCAAATTAGAGTAGCCCCTAGGCTGCTGTAACCCACCCTGGTTATCAGGTAACCAATTTTCTGTTGTTACCCCATATGCTGCTGCAGACAGTAGAAGCTGTCTGCAGCAGAGAATTTGGCCCCTAGGCACTGAGATATATAGTGGTGGACAGTATAAAAACATAGGACTAGAGCCTCAGGTCCAGTCAGGCTGCATTTATCCAAGACCTAAAAGTAGTTGTAAGCCATCTGCCACTCTCATGATGCTACTACCATCTGCAGCTTGGAGACTGGTACCCCCTAGGGCCATTCCACTGGCTGGGAATTGCAGGAGTGTAAAGTGCTCCAGCCATGCCCCTTCACAAACCTGACATGCCCTATGCTGTAGGGACTAGGAATGTGTATTGTAGAGAGGATTATGCAGGCTTTTTGCAGGCTATGCCAGGGAAATCCACAACTGCCCCATAAGGCCAGCCTAACGGCTGCTTTATACTTCCTAAGCAAAGTAGCCAGAAGGGGGTCTGAGGATCTAGCCCTTAGACAGATTTCTGTAAAACTGCTATGCACCATCAAACCTGCTTTTCTACATAATGAAAAATCAATGTTATATATGTCCATACAGAGATATTTTAAATTTCTTATGCTTTGCTTCATTACTTTAGATATCTATCTATCTATCTATCTATCTATCTACCCTTTTGCTTGCCTAGTAGCTATTCAAGTATTCATTTACTTTATAGAAACACATTGTCTGCTATTCTAACTTATACATGAATGTTCTCATCATACTGTAGAACCAAAGCAGTTATCATGTTTAATGAGGAACAAATGAAAAAATATTTATTTTGCTTAGATTTTTATTTATTTCTTTTTATTTCTTATGAAATATGTATAATCCATTCAAATGCCAAGATAAAGTACAGTTGTGGGATTACAAAATGTCAATTTTTAAATTAAAAGGGGCTCAGTGTAAAATTCTAGGTGCAGCTCCTTAATAATGACATTACACATTTCACCAAAATACTACCTAAAGTTGCTGGTACAGAAAAAATATATATATATAGCTCATCAATGTTTCCCTATTTAAGTGGCTAAAGTTGCAAGAACCAATTATGGACGTTTGCTATGCTGTTTGCTTCACCGAGACACAATAATAAGAATAATATAAATATTACTGCCAAGGTGAAATGTCTTTCAGCTATGAATTATTCTCGTCAGGAATAACACAATCTTTTTTTAAGAAGTTGTCAGTCTCTCACTGAACTCTCTTGTGCCTTCCTTAATGTAAAACTTCAAGCCCTATAAGAAAATCAGTGCTGCCAGTAAGGGTGTGAACAGATGTTTTATCTCCACATTGTGTGCATAAATGCAAGTACTCTGATGTAAATTGATCAAACTGTAGAAACAAATCATTTAAGATTTGTGCAGTGATTAATAACAGAAGCCAGTAATCAAATCTCCCTGCTACCAACACATCTGCTACAGAGAATTTCTAGTTTGCCCTATTATGCAAATACGTAATAAAACAAATACATTACTTGATTTAGCAGCTGCTTCAAAAATATTTGTAGGGTTTTTTTAATGTATTGTTTTTATGATTGATAGCTGCTAATGTGGTCTAATTCAATTACGTTTATGAAAAGGGTCACAAAATTGGAAGAATCATTTGTGTGCCTTGTTCTGTGACTAGTGCAGAATTTTAAAACTTTTAGCACTGCTCAGTTGCACATAGCTCCTAGATTGATGAAGATGAAAGAGTCCAAGATGTTTTGGAACACACAGTGACAAGGAAATAGTAGGAGAGAGCACGCTTTGGTAGGGCCCAGTGCTTCAAACACTTCACACAGGTAGTCTCATTAAGTCAATGGAAATACTTACATGAGTAAATGTGTTTGCAGAATCAAGCCTTTGATTTGTGTCTTTATTGTTGCCCCTCCTCCAATGTACGGCTCAAGCCTCCTGCCTGATGCTTGCTACTTGCAGTGGCTTCTCCCCTTTCCTGACATAACTTGGGTCCTAGTTCTTTTTAAGGGAGCCTGGTTCCTCCACTCAAAGTGACTCCTCACTGTGGCTGGAATATGAGCATGCTGTCCACTGGGAAAATGAATGAGGAGAGGTAGATACACTGGAGAGTAGGGATAGGATACAGAGGACCTAGACAAATTAGACAATTGAGCCAAAAGAAATCTGATGAGGTTCAACAAGGACAAGTGCAGAGTCCTGCACTTAGGACGGAAGAATCCCATGCACTGCTACAGACTAGGGACCTAATGGCTAGGCAGCAGTTCTGCAGAAAAGGACCTAGGAGTTACAGTGGACGAGAAGCTGGATATGAGTCAACAGTGTGCCCTTGTTGCCAAGAAGGCCAATGGCATTTTGGGATGGATAAGTAGGGGCATTGCCAGCAGACCGAGGGATGTGATCGTTCCCTTCTATTCAACAATGGTGAGGCCTCATCTGGAGTATTGTGTTCAGGTTGGGCCCCACACTACAAGAAGGATGTGGAAAAATTGGAAAACGTCCAGCGGAGGGAAACAAAAATGATTAGGGGACTGGAACACATGACTTATGAAGAGAGGCTCAGGGAACTGGGATTGTTTAGTCTGCGGAAGAGAAGAATGAGGGGGGATTTGATAGCTGCTTTCAACTACCTGAAAGGGGGTTCCAACCAGGATGGATCTAGACTGTTCTCAGTGGTACCAGATGACAGAACAAGGAGTAATGGTCTCAAGTTGCAGTGGGAGGTTTAGGTTGGATATTAGGAAAAACTTTTTCACTAAAGAGGGTGGTGAAATACTGGAATGCATTACCTAGGGAGGTGGTGGAATTTCCTTCCTTAGAAGTTTTTAAGGTCAGGCTTGACAAAGCTCTGACTGGGATGATTTATTTGGGGATTAGTCCTGCTTTGAGCAGGAGGTTGGACTAGATGACCTCCTGAGGTCCCTTCCAACCCTGAAATTCTATGATTCTATGATAATGCTACCACAAGAAACAATAAAATACATCAGCATAAAGCCCAATAAAGAATGACATCCCCCCAAACAACAATATAACTTAGGGAGACTTCACTAGGAGCAGGAAAATAGACCCAAGGAAAGAAAGGGTTAGAATTAACTAATAAATACTAAACATCACCAACTAAACATTTACAATTTATCCCAACCCTCAGCTCCCTCCTGGGTACTTTCCCAGGCAGATGATATGCTCAGAATGAGTTTGGAGACAAGTGCTACAGGGCTGTGCATGCTGGCTGGCTTAGACATACAAAGGGGTCCTCATATCCTGTCTTCAATCCTGGGTGGAGCAGGGTCCTCTCCTGGCTCCTTGGTCTGAGTTCTTTGGAGGTCCTGGCTGGCTCTCAATAGCTGGCACCAGGTCAGTTCTCTGCCTCTGTGGACACTGGTCTCTGCAGGGTTGGATCTGCCTGAGCTATGCACTAGATCTCACAGCAATTCAAAGATTCCCCTTGTGGAGAGTGGGTGTTAGTCAGAGACCACCTGAACTGTTTGCTGCTCAGATCCCATGCTCAAACTGAAACTAGTCTCTGAGTCAGGCTGTCCTTTCACTCTGTAGGGCTGAGAAGCTCTGGCTGACCATTGGCCCAGCAAACTGCTTGACGATATCTAGAGTTCTAGGAGCTGGCAAACTCCAGGGGTTACATTATCATCATTGTATTACTGAAAAGGACTGTAACCTCACAAAGCCAGTTCTAGGAAACTGTGTCCCTTGATGCCCCCTGAGGAAATTCACCCGTGCAGAGGAAGGGGTGACAGACCTTTTTACATTTTCACAGACCTTTTTATCATTTAAGCTCCACTTAAATCCTATTTTGAGGGTTTAAGTAGTACACTCTGTAGCCCTTATCCTGTCCTTCTCCACAGGAGTGAATTTCACTCAGGATGACCATAGCGGCGCTGCACAACAAAACCCAGTGAGAAGGAGCTCCTAAAATCATGGTTTACTCTCTGTTATCGATGATCATTATTTAGCATAAAAAATGCAGTACGCATTTTATGGAAATAGGTAAGCAACAGGCAGCCAGGAAACAGTCCACACTGGAGGACCAAGCTCTGATATAGGGCACAGCAGAAAGAAGTTTACTGGTGGAGGAAAAAAAGGAGGATTATATTGCATTGTGGGAGTGTAACCATCCTCACTCAGGGGTTGGTAGGGAAGCATAGCCTTCTGGTCAGGGCTACAACCCAGGACCAGCAGTGGCTGTTAGTAGTGCGGGCTGGGCCCTCCCATTCAATCGGGCTACCAGTGATCTGGCAACTGAGGCTGCTTAAGGCTGCCCTCCCTGGGTCACTTCCTATTCCCCCCACTCACCAGCTCAGTCCAAGGCTTTCCATTGCTGGGGTAGTCCACACCAAGAAAGTAAAAAGAGATTACCAATGTCCAGGTCCATATGCAGGGAAGAGGGGAATGCTTCCCTCTCTGAATGTTTCTAGGATGGGTCCTCCCTTTCCTCAGGGACGGCCTTTTGGGGCAATTAACCTAGAGATTTCAGCCTTCCCTCTGCTCTGCACTGCTGGAGCCATGGGCTGCAGGTCTGCTGTCTTCCAGTCTGCCACCAATTAGGCTGTTTCCCTGACTTTTAATTCCACCACCAGATGGAGCATTTTCTGTAGAGTTGCAGGACGGGGCTGGCTGGACCCAAAGTAATTCCATAACCACTTGTTGGCTACCACTCCCTTTCTGTTCTATTAATGATCTCGTGCCATGTCAATCACTGTGATATCAGGAGCACCTTCCTTTAACACACCAAGTACCAAAAGAGTGGAAGCTTCTTGAGGTCATTCTTGTCTATCTCATTTATTTTAATAATAAAGCTCGGCTAGTTTGTAAGTCAAAGGAGTGTTACATTAAAATGAATGCATCATTAGAACAATAAAAGTAAACTTTTTTAAGCTGCTTTTGTTCTGGGATAACAAGATCTACTGAGTACTGATTAACACCTTGCAGGACATGGTGTGTGGGTTTTTCAGATGTCACCCTAAAAAAATTGTATCCTCTCTGCATGGACGTTAGAATTCCCATAGCACTTTATGTTAAGGAAGAAATTTGTTGCACTCCCTTTGGTCAACATTTGTCTTTCCTTTTCTGCTGTGCAGTACCAGTTGGCTGTCACTTCATCCCAAAGGTAGCTGTTTTTCAATTGTGTTACATATATAGAGAGAGAGTCTCATGCTTTCAGATCCTTCACAATGAAAGGCACCATTTACATTAATATAATTATCATTTTCCCTCTTTTATTGATATATATTATGTACATTGAACTGAATCGCAGCACATAGGCATGGAAACTTCTTGGCTGGGTTGGGTTCTTGATTTACTTATACTTGTATTTATTCCTCAGACAATCATATTAATTCACTAAAGTTCTATTTTGCTTGTACAACTGAACTTCTGTGCTTCCTGTGTCCCTTTCCCAGCATGCAGCATTATCAGTAATCCATCCGGCTTTTCTATGTTTGCTGATCCACAATGGCAAATGTTATAAGTTTACAAGGTTCTCTGAAATATGCTTAAAGGTTTTGTTTGACCCATATGATCTTATCTGTGCATGCACCTCCTTTCCTGTGTAAGCATACAGATGAATAAACAGACTTTGTTAGTGTTCTGTGAGATACACCAGATACTTGAGTGCTGTTGAATTTAAAAGACCCTTAGGGAACATGGGCTTTTCAGAAACATTTGTGAAACTTACTGTCGCAGCCAAAAATCCTGTCGTGCTGTAAGAAAAATTGGGTATCATTTCACACAGAGGTTTGCAGTGTAATCACTCTGAGACTTGCTAAACATTAATAGAGATTGGGTCATATTCAGCATCTTTTTCCAACACTGAATGAAATTAAAAATTCCACTCGGTCAATTTAATATTGGCCTAGACTTCATGTTGTCTGTCACAGTGTGTGTGTGTGTGTGCTTGCATGCATGCACATGAATTAACACATAAGAGACACGCAGATGGTGGGTAATTAATAAATAGATATGGCTAAAACTATCATCATGGCAGATTAAACTATTGAGAGCTATAGCTGGTTCTATATTATTGATCAAGTGTATTATTTGGTGAATTTTACCAATTTTTAATCAAACAAGTTAGCGTAGTATTCAACTATCCACAGCTGGTCACTAGAATAAATTAAATTAATACTTTTTTGACCAGCTCCAGTAGTGGTAGCCTAAGCAAGTATTTAAAACACTAATCAAGGTCTTTTTAAAGTTTAAGATGAAAAAACTAGAAGTACTTACAAATATCAAAATGTCCAAACTGCTGAAATCTCAAAAAAAGAAGTCAATGAATGTTATTGGCATGAAAACTCTTGTTCATACTGATAAACTTTAAACAACAAAGAACTGACCATATGACAAACAGAGCAAAAGCCAGAGTGAACATTATGAACAATTTTTGTCCTGGTCATACAAACTAAACTGCAGGAATTCAGCTCCTATCTAGGTTCTTATATTGGCACCCAGCATTAATGTCTGAGAGCCTCCCGAATAAAACGTCAGCAACGATAACTCTTTCTTCCTGCCCGACTGAGAGTACCTTCCTCTGCATGCCTCTCATCAATCCCTAGTGAGTGTTGTGTTTGGGTGACTAAACCTACTTCTATGGGGTGGAGGATCAAACCTGGTCTCCTTGATCGAAGAATGAGAATGCTTAGCGCTTCAAGCCCAGGGCGTGGTGGTTTATACAACTAGACACATAGCCTGAACTATTCCCTATGCTGAATTATACATTTTTACAAGGTATTGCTATTAAAACAGACAAATATGAATTTCAAACAAATATCCTTGAGCTCCCTATGCCAGCAAAGTATATTGTTCTGGAGAGATGCATTTTAATAGTTATCATAGAGCAGAACAAGTTAGTGTGTCAAATTTATACAACAAAATCCCTGAATAATACTTTCTAAGAGAAGGTCCTATAACTATTTGAATATCTCCTTTTCATTACTGGTAGAATACACTGATGAAGAATCAGCACACCTGAATTCACCCAGATAGCGAAAAAAAACAACAACCCCAAAACCCAGCCATCTGTGAGGCAGCACACACCCTTACAGGGAAAATGAATTCTTCTAAATATATTCATTATCCACAGCCACCACACTGAAAATGTAATCTCCATATTGAAGAGAACTTCAGTCTCTGTTTCTGCTAGACAACTGGAAAAAGAGGGAGAAGAACTGAGGAATCACTTTTGAAGAGTCTGGTACATAGTTATTCAAGTGGTTTGGCTGAAGCTAGAAAATCCAGCTCTTCTAAGGCAATATTTCTCCCCTCCCCCCATCACTGAAGGTGATTGTGGGTATCTATCAACAGACAATATGTTGATTAAAACGTCTTTATGACTATTTTCATTTATTTTTTCCCTTTGTATTTGTTTTATTTTCTGCCTCTGGATAATTGCAACAGAAAGAAGGCCAACTAATTCAAATTAGAACATTAAAACAAAACAATAATGGTTAATGTGCAGACAGAAAGGATTAGAAGTTTGGTGTGAATTCATTCACAGAAGTATCTAAACCTTCCTATGTTTATTCAGACTTTGACAAACCTCCTCAGTCAAGACATTTTTTTTTTGAGGGACAGACTCCCCTTGGAAGAGAATTTCTTACGGAAAGTCCTGAATTTGGTCAGGCCAGAAATGTCACGTAATAGCTTTGCCAGCACTATTTCTGCATCTACTGTCAACCAAAAGTAATAAATGCCAAGATGTATTACATTTTCTCAGAATAAGTAACTGATTTTTAGTTATATAATCCATACTATCAACATGTGTAAAACACTGAGCTGCATTTGGCTTAAAGGAGATTTGAAATGACAATGGGTCAGATTCCATCCTTAGTTGGGCAAAATTGGCATTTAAGTCAGCAGGTGTTGACATAATGGACAATGAAGGAGGTTAAGGGAAGCTCCACAAAGCTTTCACATAGTTTTCTACCCAATTGTTTTCTTTGGTAGGGAGGGTCTTTTCAAACACATCATGCCATCTGTGGGGCTCCCGCAGCTCTCCTACAACCCCTACAGCCTTACCATCTGGGGCTTGCCAAGCCAGTGCCTTCCACAGATTCTGTTCCCACTGGCCATCTGGGTGATCTTGGGCATGTCACTTACCCTCCCTGTGCCTCAGTTTCCCATCTGTAAAATGGGGATGATGATATTGTCTTCATCTCTAAAGTGCTTTGAGATCTACTGATGAAAAGTGCTATATAAGAGTTAGGTATTATTATTATTATATTAGTAGTGGTATTAAACAGGTCTACCCTCCCCCTGGGGAGAGAAGGTAATGGAAACATAATAGAGCATTGGGCTGTACTGTATTTCCATTCAGATTTTCCTAGATATCCACTGGGGATAATGCACTTCCTCCACTGCTGCCCCAAGCCACAAACCCTTCCTACTGTGAGTTGCCAGATGCCCATGTCCTCTGCACATCTCATCTGCCAATCCCATGCCCTCCACAGCATCCAGGAAAAGTGGGGTTCACTGCTGTAGATGTGGCTGATTTCAATGTTATGTTCATAGCTAAGGTCTTCATTTTCCGTATTTTTACTAAAAAAAATCATGATTTTACCAACGTTTTGTTTTAAACTATTTTTCACCTGATTTTTGGACCAATCAAGTACACCAAAAATACTGATTACACTAACTAAATCCAAAACACTACATCTGGAAGATGTTTATGTCAATAAGTCAGTCTAAGTGTAAATGTAGGGCTCTCTGTAAAAGTAAGTGCATGGGGTGCGACTCACTACTGCAGCACCGCCTGCTGACTGTCCTGGTGATTAGCTCTGCTAGCCACTCCACCTTATTCTGGTGATGTCTCGCTGCTGTCATTTTTGCTCTTAGACCCATGTCGTTCCAAGGACCAACAACATCCTCTTCAGGACACAGCCCTTCAGGACACTCCGTGCTCCCTGCTTCTGAGGGAACTGCAGTCTGCTGTCCAGCCACTTCCCTCAGTGACAACTGTAGCCCATTGTCTGGCCAATTCCTCAGTGGGTTCCCTCCCTGTTCTCTACTCTGGATCCTGGCCCAGGGACCCTATATATGGCAGCCACGTGCTGCATCCCTTCCGACTCCTTAGTCCATTTCCACTTCCCCTCAGCCCCAGTACTTTTTTCACCATTATCTCAGGGCTTCAGCCTGCCAGCCTTAGCAGGTAGCCAGAAGCTCTCTCTAGCTTCCAGAGTCCCTGCTGGCAGCACTGCTCTGCCCAGAGTGCTGGCACTCCTTCCTCCTCATCTTGCCTCCTCGAGCTCCAGACAGCTACTGAAGATGCTCTACCCTGCACCATTCTTACATTAGACTGCCCAGTCCTGGGCTCTTCCTTGCAGCTCCCCTCCTATTGGCCGCTTTCTGCACAGCCTCCCTAGGTTTCCATTAACCCCTTACAAGCCAGTGTGGGGCAGATGCCCCATCACAATTAGGCAATGTAGTGGAAGATATGCATGTACATGAATGTGTGTAAATGTGTACATGTTGTTAACATACAATTAATTAAATAAGCCACAGCATTAAACTGCTTTTACTTTAAAACCTTACTTTTCCCTATTGGTCACTTTTTCTTCTGTCCTCCTGTCCCCCAGTATTAACCACAATATTTACTACTTTATTTCTGAGATTTCGGAACAACAACACACAAAAACCCCGAATAGAGAGAAAAAAACAGGCTGTTCCTTGAGGCAAAACTCACCTCCTGCTCCCTTTTGCTTTCAGCTGTCTCTTTCCAGACAGGCTGCTGACTGATTCAGATGATGCAAACCATGTGGTTTTCCTCAGAACCCATGCTGTGCAAGCAGGACCAGGAAATCCCTCCCTCTTAAAGTGATAGATTGTCATTTTTAAACCAGTTTCTAACACACTCCACGTGTTACTATTTTTTAATAATCTCATTAATATTAAGCTAATATCATGTTTTTGTGGGGCCTGACTAATGGTTTTTGAATGCTTGGGGTTGGCAATACTGTAGAGTAAAGGGTCCCTTCAGCGTGCAGATTTGGGGACAAGGACCAGTCCTCAAGTAAAGATGTCAGCATTAAAATTATGGGGTCCTATTCAAAGTTGTGCAGTTTAGCACTCCAACATGCAGAGCAGCTCCAAGCAGCAAAGCCAATGTAGGAGGCATTCTAGGGCAGGCCCTGGGCTGGAAGGTCTGAGGCCTGAGTATTCTTTTGTCCTGGTGATTCTGCACTCCAACAGTGGCCCATAGGAGCCATTACAATATGAGTGCAAGTTATGACAACTCTCAGGTCCACCCTAATCTGTGCCATGAACTGAACCAGCTCAGTCTAATAGGCACAAATTGCCACCCATACACAATGCATCAGTACAGGAGTGAATCTTGCCCATGGTAATTACCATGAAGTTGTGTATATAAAATATATACGTTCCTTGAATTGGTCGCTGCACTCATACAATAAAATGTGTATGGGAAATATCTAATCAATCTGCAAGTGGCTATAATAATCCACCCAGAGAAATACACAAGACCTGGAAAAATATACTCTATTTATAATTCAGTAAGGAATGGAACTAACAGAAACATTACATCAGGGAAGATGGAGGGAAATCAATACTCTATTAGCATGATAACAAAACAGCATGAAAAATAAAGTGACATTTGTGGTGTTAAGTTGAGCAGAAATAATTATCTCTAATATTTGAAGACAAAATTAAGAGAAATGGAATTTTGGTAGGACCAGTGCAGTTAGAGAAAATGAACAAAATATGCTATTGTTACACAGATACAGCTGAGATTTTTTTTTTTATCACATACAGTATGTAACAAAAGAGGACACCAAGATCATAAAAATGGCCACAGGAGCCCCAGTAATAAGTAATTCTAAATCAAACACAATAAAAATGAAATATGGTTATAATAGTACTATAAAATCAGCACATTAGTGGAAGAGCTGAGTACAAGCCCACAGTCCTTATACAAACCATCCCATACACCTCTGTCTTCAACTTTTCACAAACATCACACTGGGACCCTTCATATGCTCTTGAAACTCCATGCACAAATGCATGTGGAAAGATGCGCTACAGTAAAGCAACAAAAATAAAAGTGTATAATGCAGGAGTTGAATTAAAAATCATAGGGCCTCAGTCTCCGTTGTAGTATTCCAGCTTTTGATGCAGCAATTCTGTTGATTTCAATACAGTGCCACCAGCTTAAAATGGAGGCAGAATGCAGAACCATCAAGATATGCCTCAGTGAGTAAGCAATTTTGTGCCGCATGTGCCAAATCCTCAGTACTCCTCTCCACTGCTCAGCACCTCAGGGAAAGGTCAAAAGTGCTAAGCCAAAAATTAAGGTTTGGATTCAGATATTCACATAGCTCTATTTTTAATTATTATTAAATTAACATGGCAGACATTAAATATATTAAAAGCTGGCTAACTGATAAGTCTCAAAATGTAATTGTAAACAGGGAATTGTCTTCAAGCGGTTTGTTTCCAGTGGAGGTCAGCAGGGATCAGTTCTTGGCACTATGCTATTTAACATTTTTATCAATGACCTGGAAGAAAACATAAAATCATCCATGATAAAGAGTGATACAAAAATTAGGGGAATGGTAAATAATGAACAGGACAGATCACTGATTCAGAGCAATCTGCATGGCTTGGTAAACTGTGTGTAAGTAAACAATATGTGCTTTAATATGGCTAAATATTAATGTATTCATCTAGGAACAAAAAATGTAGGCCATACATTGATTGAGGGTTCTATCCTGGGAAGCAGTGACTGACAGAGATTTGGGGGCTGTGGTGTATAAACAGATGAACATTGGGAGTTCATATTCACCTGGATCAAAATATCCTCTACCTTCATAAATGTTTGTTGTTCTTCATATTTTTAATTGATCTTGTACTATATCATACAGTAATTCCTTTGAGTAGTCTTATAACTACAGGTTCCATACTATATATTGGCAGTTGCAATACCTACAAAGTATGTAAAAGTAGAAGTATGTCAATGGTAAAAGAATATAACATCAGAAACTTGGAAGTTTCTTATTATACTTGGAAGATCAGAAGTGATGTGTATCAGGGGTCAGAGGTTTGTTTGGTTTTATTTTCTTGAAGTCCCATTGATAAGCTTAGAGTGCACTCTCCTGTGCAAATAATGGCTTTGCCCATCCATGCCAGGGGTTGCGCCAGCCCATCTATACCCATGGCTGGCCACTAATAACTGCTATCAGGGCAATTCTATATTCTAGATGAAGCTTCCCACTAACCTCCACACAACTGGATTTTTTTCCCACCCTGAACCTGCTTTCCTGACTTTAAGCCTACATTTCTGAATAGACCAGACTCATTAACATTATGCAAAGAAATGGTCATCTGATTAGTTGATCTGCTTCTAATGTTATAAATAATGCCACTATCTAACAATGAGCTGTTCTAGCCAACCTAAAAATCAAACTGTAGATGCAAAACTAATAACATACTTTTCTGCTGTATTACCAAACTGGTAACTCAAATCTGAATTAAAAATTAAAAATTCATGAAGGACAGAGGGACATTTTATGCATGATTTTAATAGGAGGATGGGGGATTTTGTTTATTTTAAAACTTTGTTGGACTCAAAGGGAAAAAAAGGGTGATATTCTGCTCTCAGTTACACTGATGTAAGCCTAAAGTAACTCCCACTAAAGTCGATCCAGATTTATCCTATTAACATCAGAGAGCAGAATCTGACTAATAAAACAGAACACACAGGAAATCTGTCTGTGAGGCTATGCACACATCCCTGGTGTCTAATGATATCACCCTTGCAGTTACATCTTCAGAACCCCTTGATGGGTATGTGTAGCCTTGCAGTTACCCCTGCACTATCCTCTCTCTCATAGAGGTATAATGCAAACACTAGTTTTCATCTTCACAGAGTGAATTTGCATGCCTGAAAAAACTATTTAACAACACCAATTCATAAATACACAGAGTTAAAGTATTAAGAGCATCTTTGTTTGCAAGGAATATGCCACCAATTTGATCTTCACCCATTTTATCTCTACAATTACTGCATGTAAACAGCAGCCCCAACTAATTTACTGAGTTGTGACCTATAAAAAAACAGAATAAATTGCAAGCATAATTACCCTGCCTTATCCTCATTTATTTGGTGACATCTCATGGTATTAACAAGATGACACAAGGCTTAGGAGTTTGGGTTGGAAGAGATAAGACCCTTCAAAAAGCTTGAGCACTTTTGAACTTGTTCTTACTCTTCCCAAACCTGACAGAACTTTTCAGATTCATGACCATATTCTTTTCAGATTCATGACCATAACCCAGGGTTCACTTGGCAGCATGCAACCCAATTCATCTTTTTCTCCCTCTAAGCATTAGCCACTACAGCTGTGCTTACAATATCTACAATGACTTCCTTTAGTGTCTTGAAAACTTTGCTGTCGGAGTGTGGCTGTCTGGATGTGTGTATTTGTGGATGAAATGAAGACTGCAGCGAACACAACTATGATCACCACATGGATCCTCAAGCTGAAGACCTCTTGGTATAAGCAAGAGGAAGCTTCTAGAAGGGTATGCTCTGTGAGGGCCCAATGTATCTCTTCTCAACCTCCACCTGGGTCAAACTAACTCAAATACAATGACCCTCGCAGCACACTGCAAACTCCCCTTTTTTAATCCAGTATTTGAGAATGGTGTAGAATTATGGGGGTGAATAGTGATGAGAGGATAATTTCAGCATTTAATAGGTTTGGTTTTGTTGTGGGTATGGGGTTTCATGATCAGTGGAACTGGAGTCAGAGGGTCAATATTCCCTGGAGGGGCTGTTATTGAGGGGCCATCAGTGGAACAGGGAGCACAGGGAGTTAGGCTGGAAGCAACTCATGGAGAGAGCAGTGCACAGGGTTTAATACGGTTTCACAGTTAAAATGAGTTCAACTTCACACTTTGTGAACAAAATATGGTGGCAGTGTCTGAGCTGGAAGTTTTCTGAAGTGCAGCATCTGGCAGCATGAGCCAGGAAACTCAAGTCTTAAGCACCCCTGATTTTGCAAACACAAACTTGGCCCACCAATGATCTGGAGGAAAGAGGAGTTCAAACTGTACACAGACTTGGCCATGCAGGAGGACAACAACAGCAGAAAAGTAGAACTGTTAATTTAACTCATTGGGGAACCGGGTAGGGGGGTCTGCAACACTCTCAAGCTCACCACTGCCTCAAGCCTGACAGCAGTTATAGAAATCCTAGGGAATTATTGCTCCCCAAAGCAGAATAAAAATTATGGAATGACACAGGCTTTTCATTAGAGACCAATCTTCAAGGGAGGGGATAGACTCCTACGTTACAGCTTTACACACACTGGTTGCTACATGCAATTTTGGGGACCTGACAGACTTCCTGATTGAGAACAGGACAGTCTGTGGCACTTGGGACCCCCACCTGTGGGAACGGCTGCCCCAGGAAGGGGATCTCACATTAGGCAGATGTTTAGCCAAGGACCATGCAGTGGAAGCCTCATGAGAAAGAATGAAAGCCCCAAGAGGCACAACACTCCAGAAGCACATGCAGTGAGACAATAGCAAAGGAGAGCAGGTGACCAGTGGCCCATGTCAGATGCTTCAGAGGGAATGAACAGAATAGGGCAATTACTGAGTGATCCGTCTCCTGCTGTCCAGTCCCAGCTTCTGGCAGTTAGAGACTTAGGGACACCAAGAGCATGGAGTTGCATTCCTGACCATCTTGGCTAATAGCCATTGGTGGACCTATCCTCCATGAACTTTTCTAATTCTTTTTTTAACCCAGTTATATCTTTGGCCTTCACACCATCTGCTGCCAATGAATTCCACAGGTTGACTGTGTGTTGTGTGAAGAAGTGTTTCCTATTGTTTGCTTTAAACCCGCTGCCTATTAATTTTATTGGGTGACCCACTGTTAATTTCATTGTGTACCAGAGACTCCTCCTGAGGACTACAGCTATAAAAGCCATGGATCTGATCAGGTGCAGCAGCAGAATTTTATAGCTGCAGTATAAGAAGCAAAAGGGCAAGTTCCATGGAGACAGCTTTGAAAGCATATGAGGATGTTTTAAAGGTGACAGGTTCCTCAAAGGAAACCTGCAACTGGCAATAGACCCCACAGTGGAATCAACTTACCACAAAGGAAAATTCCAGTGGCACTGCATAATCCAGTGTGCAAGGAGCATGAAAATCTGTAGAGCAGGGATAGCATAGCACCTGTAGAGGCCAGTACAGTCTGGGTAAGCAGCATGGTGGTGCTAAAGAAGCCCTCAGACAAATTACATATCTGCATAGACCCAAAGCCACTGACCTGGGCATTAAAAAGTTGGCCACTATCCATTGTCCACAATTGATGACATCTTGCCAGAACTTTCCAAAGCCAGAATCCTTATGATTTGTGATATGAGGATTGGGATTTGGCATATAAACCTAGATAAAGAGACTAACATGCTGACAACTTTTGCAATATAATTTGGTGGCTACAAATGGCTCCATATACCAATGGGCATAAGCCCAGCAATAAAGGTGTTTCAGAGAAGACTCACCCCAGCACTGGAAGAACTGCCTAGGTTGAAAATAATTGCAGCTGATATTATCATTGTCAGTGAAGGGAGCAATGATACAGAAGCTGAATAAAACCATGACAAAAAACTACAAGTTTTTCTACAGCGATGCAAGAGCAAGAAAATAAAACTCAACCCAGGAAAAATGTGACTCAACTAGTATGAGGTGACATAGATTGGACACCTGCTCATAGCAGAGAGACTGAAAGCAAATCCCAGTAAGATCAGGCAGTCAGAAACATGCCAATTCTATTGGATGTGAGAGAGGTATAGCACTGCATTAAAACAATAAATGTTTCTGTCCAATTTCTGTCCATTCCTCGCTGCAGTAGGACAGCCCATATATCAGCTCACAAGGCAGTATAGTTGAATGGAACTGGACAGGTCCCCAGTAGCAAACATTTAACATGCTGAAACAAATGATAGTGGATGCCCTGTCCTGAAATACTACCAGCCTGGAGAGCCACTGATACTCCAGTGAGATGCATTGGAGAAAGGATTAAAGGTAACTCTTTTGCAGGAGCAGCTGGTCACTTATGCCAGAAGAGCCCTATCTGAGACTGAACAGAGGCATGCTAAAATAAAAATAGATTCTGACTGTGGTATTCAAGTGGAGCAATTCCATCAGTACACCTCTGGCCACTCAGTAATAGTACAAGCAGACCATAACCCCCTGGAGACAATTATGGCAAAATCCCTTCTTAATGCTCCCAAGAGATTACAGCTCAAGTTGATGTGCCTTCAGCACTACTTGTAGAGATCAGATATTTTTCAGCACAACTACTTATGTTATTTATTTTTTTATTTTTTTACATGCTCTCGTGCCTTGTGACACATGAAGCAATCCAGTCTTTCCACGTCCATCTGTTTAATGTCACATTTCTTGCTCTGTTATAGTCTGTTTCCATGACAGCAGAGTCTTTCTCAATGGTTTTCTCATATGTCATCTACTCCACATAATTCCTGCATCTTCCTTTGATGTTGCTTTTTGTGTCACATAATCAAAATGCAGAAGGGAAGAGGTGATAAGATACATCCCTGTCACACTCCAGTGACAATATCAAACCAGTTGCTCTCTCCATTTTCTGTCTTTAAACAGCATTTTGAACCTTCATACAGCATGATAACCAGTGACACTATCTTTCTAGGAAGACCATATTGTCACAAGATCTTCCATTGTGACTCTCCATGAATGCAATCAAAAGCTTTGGTGAAATCTATTAAATTCAAGATTAATCTTCTCTGATAAGCAAGCCCTTTCTCAATCATTTCAGGGTGAAAATGTAATCTGTACACAATCTATTTGGTCCCATGCCTTCTTGCTCAGTGTGCAGTTTTCCATCTATGACCAGTCTGATTCTGTTCAATAGTACACGAGAGAACATTTTTGCTGGTACTAAAAGTGGTGTTCTTCCCTATCAATTGTCACAGACAAGTTGGTTTTCTTTTTCTGGTAATTTACAGATCTCACCTTTCTTCCACTCTTCTGAGCAGAATTCTCTCCCCCAAACTATATTACAAAAAGTTTATGTATTTCATGTACTACCACCTTCTCCCCAGCTTTAAGCATTTCAACAGCGATCTTTATCCTGATTAGGTGCTTTGCTGTTTTTAGTTGCTTAATTGCCTCTCTATTTCTGCTTCTGAAATTTCAAGCGGCGGTATTTTTAATTCTTCACTTTCTTCACATCCACCAGTTGGAATTGTTGTCTCTGGTTGGTTGAGTACTTCATTAAAATGTCCTTGCCCTTGTTCTTCTTCAGTTGTTAAGAATCTTCCATCTTTTGCCTTTATGATACCACTGTGATTCTTGAAACATGATGATAATTCCTTATACACCTTGAACAGGTTATTGGAGTTGCTTCTCACTGATGCTTCTCCAGCTTCTCTTGCATTTTGGTCAAGCTATTCTCTCTTACCTTTCTGACACAATTTCTTTACTTCTTTATTTTTCTCTACATAATCCCATTGAAGCATATATTATTGTTGTGCTTGCCTTTGGCTTTTCTTTCTTCAAATCAATTTCCATGTGCATGGCTGTATCCACTCTTCTTTCCTTGGTCCAAGTGAATTTGCTGTAGCTTCCCAAGAGACATCTCTAAAGTGAGCCCATTGTTCCTATATATCATCATTCACTGAGAACTGGATTTTAAAGTCCGTCCTGATTCCCAGGTCAGACCATTTCTTCACATCAATTGCAATCCCTCTTTCCTTATTTGCTTGTCTTGTTAGCAATTCTAATTGTTCTGATGAGAACATAGTGGTCACTTCCTACATCAGTACTTGCAAGAGCTCATGTATCCAGCAGTGATATTCTCCATCATCTGCTGATAGCAATGTGAGCCAATTGTTTCTCCTTAATTCCATTGTTTGACTTCCATGTTAATTTGTGTTTCCTGCAATGAGGGAAAAGTGTCCCCCCCATTAACAGATTATTCATACTACACAGCTTAGTAAATCTTTTACTGTTTTCCATCCACTCCTCAATACTGTGTTTACCCATGCAATGTTCATATCCAAGGTTGTCACTGTCAGTTCAGATATTCATAACCACACATAACCAGAACAATATCGTAAGCATGGACTTGGTTTAGTACAGCTTGCAACTTTCTGTAGACCGCATCTTTAACTTGTTCATCAGAATCATTGGTAGGTACATGACACTGGATGGTAGTTACTTTTCATGATTAGGAACAAAATGTGCTCCTATAATTTGAGAGTCAACTAGTTCCCACTCCTGTAGAGATTGTGTTGTCTTTTTTGTCGAGGAGTGCTCCAATTCTCTCTGTGACTGGAAGAAAGGTGAGATCTGTGAGAATCATCTTGCTTTCCTGAATAAAGTACTGTGATGCCATCTGAATGAAATGTTCCATATCCAGTCCATCTCATTTCAGTCACTGCAAGAATACCAATATTGAACTGAATCATTACTCTAACTACTTGACACAGTTTCCCAGAGTCCCCTATGGTTCTCACATTCCAGCATCCAATTCTAGTTTTAGCTGATAGGATCTCTTGTTTGAGGCGATGAACTGCCCTATGGGTTTTGTCCACTCTCTTTATACCTTCATTAGAATTCATTTGTTGTTGACTCAGTGATTCTGAGTGGTTGATTAACTAAGACAGACTCTTATCAGGGTTGTTTCTATAACTGTGATTCCTTCATCTGCTACCTTAAGGATGTGCCTGGTAACTTAGTATGCCCAAGCTACTGGTGTTAGCTTACATCCTGAGCAGGGCAACCTCAGCATCAATGAGTTGGGAAAGGGGGATCAGAATGCTGAATCCATTAATATGCTGCACTATCTCCTAGTTTCAACAGCGAAGCTGATGGAAATCAAAGAAGCTACTGAAAAGGGCATCCAACTACAGACAGTGAAGAAAGCAATACTAGCGGGGTGGACAAAAGCCAAGTACCAGCAGGAGCAAAACCATATTTTCAAATTAGAATTCAGCTGAGAGTGCAGATGGAATCATCTTTAGAGGAAAAAGAGGTGTTGTTCCCACTTCACTAAGTAAAGATGTTATGGAAAAAATACATACTTGTTACCAGTGAGGGGAGATCTGTTGCAGCTAGAAGGATGGAAATACCAGTGAGAGGAGATGGCCAACAATCAGAGAAAACAGGCACTAGTATACAACAGGTCAGCCAAGGACCTACCAGCCCTGGAGACAGGCATTCCTGTGAGGATCCAGCCATTAAAGAGATATCAGAAGGAGTAGACAAAAGGAAACATGAGGGTTGCAGTGGCACCAGGCCATATGGCGTGACTATGCAATAGGGACAAGCGACTGAAGGAACAGGAGACATAGGCCAGCGGATAAATCCCAAAGAGAGCCTACAGAGACCATCACAGAACAGAGAGACAGAGAACCATCCAGAAGCCAACTCCACCGGAAGGGAGGAGACTCCACACAGAGAAAGTTTGCTAGACTCAGAGCCAGGTGACAGGGAGAAATAGCTTGGTCTCCTCCTCAGGTGAGGCACCTATCTTAAAGACTATGCAAATAACTGAATCTGTGAATAAGATAAGAGTCCAACATGGCTGTGTGATAGCAACCTCTGGCCAAAGGAACACGGAGTGGGCGTCTGGGCATTAATTATTTGCTTTAATTTTTATATTAAAATGTTTTTAAAATAGGGAAGACTCATCATGATCAGTGGAACTGGAGTTGGAAGGCCACTGTTCCATGCAGGGACTATTATTGATGGGACAATCTATAGATCAGATAACAGGAAGAGTTAGGCTGGAAAAAGCATTCCACGGTGTTTAATAAAGGTTCACTTGGTCAGCTTAAACTGTATTCAGCTTCATGCTTCGTGAATAAAACTTAGGGTGGCACAGGATGAAACTGCTGAAGTTTAATCATAATGAAGGGAATATTTCTTCTTTCTATTTTATGTTATGTCAAGGGCACCTACAGCATATAGAGAGATGCCCTTTTTACTTTGCATAAATCTAAATAAAGAAGAAATCTATGACATAAGTAGGACAAAATATTCAATATTTTCTGTAACAAATTAACATTGCACATAGTTATGGCAGTTTTATTTCTAGATGGTTGGATCAATATGTGAATTTGAAGCTCAGGCTGAGCATATAAATTAAAGCTGCCTGGGGTGAACTCTAACTTGCTGAATTCTGTTTTCAGATTTGCTTACTTCTTTCCAGAGAAGGATGAAAACTAGTTTGTTAGAGCATATTTCTCCCTATTTCACTTGGTACATGTGGCTTAAAGGGCTCAGAGTACTGAGCACCTCCTTTGAGTCCTGAAAGCCCTTACACCGCACTGATTTCAGGGTGTACACACTTCTCAGGATCAGGCCCTTAAAAGAATTCACAACCTTCCTCACCTAAAGAGGCCCTCATGACAAAATTTAGTTTTGTAGATGGAAGAATAGTGATTGTGCATTACATACATAACAGGTCTATTTAATGTCGCTCAAGTAATAGTTGTAGATAAGAGGAATGTAGCACAAAAAGAATAAGACAACTTAATATTCTATTCCTAATTATTTATCTAGTGTCCATATTTATAATATTGATCTCAGTGGAGAGGTTATGTTGCCTTGAGGTAGCACTCATTAGGTGCTGTATCATACTCTTCTGTATACTATGTACTACAGAGTTCAATTGTAATTCGGCATCAATTATATAAAATAAAGTAGTACTATTGGGATTTTTAATTTTTTTTAATACAACTCTGAAACTGAAGTTGAACTGCTAAAGTGACTTTCTTACACACTAAGTTTTCCTATAAAGATAAATACAATGGTGTATTTTTTCACCAATAAAACTATTTCAATGCTATTTTATTTCTTTTCGTTGCCTGGTAGCTCACCTGTCTCCTAAGGTTTATCTACTCATTCTGAATAAGACCCTGAGAATGCAATTAAGGGTCTGAGAAGTCAGGGATAAGGAATTAATTTCTTAGTTTTCTTTCCCTGGGCTACAAATTGGTTTGCAAGTTACTATTCAGTGAAACAATCCAGAGCTCAGAGGAAAAGCAAAGCTGCTACAGCTACACTCCATTATCAGGAAAAAAAGGATAGATTTTGTACAAACACAAAAACATCTATTATTAGTATAGTATGTTTGACACCAGTTCAGGACTTTTCAATAACAGAATAGTTTTATAATATGTAAAGCTCAGGCAGACTGTTCTGTTAATTTCATATACTGTATATTTTGGGAGTTCACATTATTAACATGGATTTCTCTCCTTTAAACTATAGGTAAGTTGAAAATTAATATAGCAAAAGCAGAATTTTGGAGTTAATTTGCTCTTTCTGGAACACAGATCCACAGTTCATTTTCTATGTCCTAACTTGTATCAATGGCGCTCAGATCTGACCTACTGTATATTAGAGAGTGACGCTACAACCTGAATCTAAACGGAAAAAACCATGGCCAGTAGTCAGTGTGGAGCTCACCCAGGACCTTCCACATCAAAAGTACATGTCTCTACCACTTACCTAGAAGACAATTCATTTGGTGTGAGAACGTAGCAGGCTGTGTAGTCACTGGGACCCATCACTAGGCAGAGTCAGGATCATAGGACAGTGTATTTTATAAACATCCCATACAGATCTAGCTCTAAAGTTTGGGACTTTTGCCTTGCTGTACAATGGGCACAAGTCACATCTCTCCATTGTACTGCTGTAAAGAAGGGAGATAAGAAAGGTAACTGCCACAAAGGGTTGATTGTTTAAAAAAATTTAATTGATGGGGCTGATTTCCATTAGCACTATTACCAGACACTACTGACAAACACAAACAGCACATGAACTTGGAGAAAGCTCAGGATCAATACTCTTTGGACCAGTCCAGCCTCTCTCAGAAACTGATAAACTGCAGTGAGCCACCCTTTTAGGTTTCAGAGTAGCAGCCGTGTTAGTCTGTATTCGCAAAAAGAAAAGGAGTACTTGTGGCACCTTAGAGACTAACAAATTTATTAGAGCATAAGCTTTCGTGAGCTACAGCTCACTTCATCGGATGCATTTGGTGGAAAAAACAGAGCCTCTGTTTTTTCCACCAAATGCATCCGATGAAGTGAGCTGTAGCTCACGAAAGCTTATGCTCTAATAAATTTGTTAGTCTCTAAGGTGCCACAAGTACTCCTTTTCTTTCCACCCTTTTAGGTAGTTTTTGTCCTATGCATTGTTTTTCACATCTTCAATAAGAGTTAATGCCACTTCAATGTATCACACTTGACTTCTTTCTTCCAGCATTCCCCTCTTCTCCAGATCTAGACTTAAACATTGAAAAGACTGGGACAAATAAGAGGGCTGTTTCCTTCCACTTTCCTAACGGTTAGGGTCAGTATTGCAGCAGGAATGAAAGAAAGTCTAGTATTCCATCAGAGGTGGTGGAATGCAGATTTGTAGAATTATCATTCTGACTCCAAGGCCACAGTACCAAGATATAACATCAGCTCCAAGGGATTTTGTGATGCAGTGGGGCAACCTACACACCAGAACCAGTATCATCCTCTCATTCTCTCTCTCCTAGGACTCACAGTCTAGACAGGTATACTCTATTAGTTCTTCCTCTTCTAAGTTAGATCTAATACAAACCCCTGTTCAGAGTCCTGACACAAACATAATTAAATAAATCTGACAATGATCTATAGCATATGCCTAGGATCACTCTACGTGAATATGATGAGAGAAAATTAATGGTAAGTCTGTCCCTGGCCTTCACTATTTCAACAGGCTAATTTTTCTAGCAATGATATATTAGGCAAATGGATTGGAAAGAGAAATGGATTATTAAAGTGGCCTAGATAGGAAAAGGTTTAAATATGTCCACAGACTCTTCCATCACTCTTCCTGAATTAATCCAAAGCACAGTGACTTGATCACATTCATCCTCCTGTTCCGCCTTACTAAAAAGTTACCTTCATCCAAAGAGTGAACAGGAATAATGACATATGATAAGATGACCAATCACACAGTGATAATAAGCAATAGTAAATAGATACAGCAAACACAGGTGACAAGTAATCTACAGACTGAAGTCTGGTTGCATGAACAAATTAACAAAAATCAAAGTCTTTTCATGAACCATTTGTGAAGAGAGAGAGAGAGAGAGAGAGAGAAGGAGAAATTTGTTGATTGATTCACTCCGAATAGTTCACCCAGCTGTTACTTTCTCATCCAATGAGTCTTCTACCTCCTTCTATACTGTACTGCCCTGGAACTCCAAGGCTGGACAATGAATGGCTATCATTATTCTATCACTCCCTGTATTAATTGACTGAGCCATCCTGTCCTTTACCCTTCCTGCCCCTTCTGCCCTTTTCTTCACAATCCAAATGCTTTTCATAAAGCAGAAAAACATCAGCATGTCTTCTTTCCATTTCTCTGCTTGCCTTTTTCTCACCTTACTGTTCCCAAGTTTAACTGGAGAGTTTTTAAGTGCTCTCACAGAGGGCCCTCAACCAGCAGCTCTGCAGAACTGTATTTGAATAATTCATCAGACTCAATCTTACAGAGTAACTAATGTGCTAATTATACAGAAGACTCATTTTATAAGGTTGGTCTGTTGCTCAATGCTAAACATCACTATAAAATATTCATATGGTATTTGGGGATTTTCAGAAAACTGCTAATATGATAGACATCTGTAAGGGTGGATACTTTTCTCATAGCCACAGCTCTATTTCAGTGAATAGGTTTGTTATCAATCCAACACCCAAGCCAATTTGGTAGAGAGCTAAAATATACTGTTACAATAATGTACCGAAGTAAGAGGAATAGTCTCAATTTTTAACATGTTAAAGAGGGATAAAAAGCAGCTTATCAAAAATGAAGGTCTCCTGTATTTATCAAGGCCTCCCTTAAACTACTATCCAATCCATACTTAATAGATTATGTGGAAATGCCTTTTAAGAGATTTTGTTATTTTTAACTTTGGATGTGCTGTATGGATGATGTAATTCATAAAGGTGGTCGTAAGTCATTTCTAACTGTACACACTTTAACTGGACCTTACTGTGAAGAAATGTGCAGTTTGTAGTTTTTACCAGAAGGTGGAGCCTAGCTGAAATAAACAAGAAAGTTTCTCCTATTCATTTTTAGGGTAGAAAGAAAAGGAGTACTTGTGGCACCTTAGAGACTAACCTGTCATTATTAGGGTAGGGTTTTCTCTCCTAGCAACATTCCCTGCAACTGGGTAAGGGAAGTAGAAAGAGAGCTACATCAGTAGGAGATCAGCAGAGAAGTAGAGAAACTTCTCTGGGGCAAGATCAGTAGCTAGCAAGTAAGTGTGTGGTAGTGACTCCTGGAAATCAAGCTGATCTAAAAACACTGAAGAGCTGAAGCAATAAAAGTAAAATACAAAGGAGCTTCTTTAGTGATAACAAAATCTACCTACTATTTCTGGGATATTGAAATATGTTTGGAACTCTCTTGCAAAGCCAAGATGAAGCAAGATGAGATAAGCAAACATCCAATAAAAGTCCCACTTTAGCTCTAAGACCCAGAAAAGAGAAGGAGTGACTAACAGACACAAAAAGTAAATCAGCCAAAATCCCACAGAACCAAGTACTTCAGTTAATACACGTGGGTAACAAAAGAACCTAGAAGGGTCACAAGATAAAGAGTCTAATCAAAGAATCTCTAAGGGGAGAAGAAGAAAGTGAAGGGTAATTGTACTGACCATAACAGCCAAACAGGGTGTGTGGATTCACTTCACTGGGGAAGCAGCAGAGGTACCATGCACTGATCAGATGGGATCTTCACCATCGCCCAGAAGCCACTTCAGAACCCAAAAGCAAGCACTAGCAGTGAGAAGAACAAATCACAGCAGAGCTATGAGTGGCTGATCTCTGAACCATCCATTTGCCATGAGGGGTAAATCTGGCATATTGGATTCAAAGAATTGGCCATACCCCAAGATCTTTATTAGATCTGGGCAAACTACTCACAGCGAACAACTTTTGAGAGAAGTTTTGCCCTATCCTTCTTTGGAATGGTCTGCAAATAAGCAAATAGGGTTTATACAAATATACCTCTTTTGCTCATGAGCTGTTCACTATGAGTAAATTCCTTAAAATGACCATGTCAGTGAACTTGCCCTCTAGAATGTTCAGAGAGGGAAAACCCAAACTGGACACAATGATATTCATTTAAAAATTTTAATAAATGTTTGCAACCATGTTTTTTGTAGCACCTCGTCTTTACTCAGTCTTCGTTCTGGCAAATGCCTATAACTTTAAGGCCTCTTTTACATCACTGACTTCAGTGGAGTTACTCCTGATTTACACCAGCTTACATGAAAGTAGAATCAGGCCTTGGGAAATTAAAAATTATTTCTGGATTTATTGAGAATGTCCTGACTGATGAAGTCATCAAATGATTGATGGAAAAAAACAATAGTATGTATAGCACATATAGGCCCAGATTGTGCCTGCAAAGCACAATAGCTCCAATGGCTGGTGTGGAGTGAGAAAGGCATGGTGGTCCCGGTTCCTTGATCCACCTTCCTGTCTCCTCTTGTGGCAGTCCTTCTGCTCAGTACAGCGTATGTGGATTGCAGCTGTGCCTGAGCATGAGACATATGCAGGGACGGCTCCAGGCACCAGCTTTCCAAGCAAGTGCCTGGGGCGGCATTCAGAATGGGGCGGCAGTCTGTGTTCCATGGTGGCAATTCGGTGGCAGCTCCTCCATTCTTCCTGCAGCGGCAGCTTTTGGGCGGCAGCTCGGCCACTCTTCCGGGTGCTGCAGCAATTCGGCAGCGACTGCTTGGGGCAGCAAAATTGGTAGAGCAGCCCCTGGAGACATAAGAGGGAAGATTCCTTGTACCATGCCTATCCCTGCCATGATGCTTGGTCCAAGCACAATCTAGCCTTCAGGATTGTTATCTTTTAAGAAACAGTAAGTAATGAATCTATGTATATGGTAGTAGTTTGGAGCACAATGTAAAAAACTTGGTGCCTTCATAATTAGATACTGTGTGGGAGCATTGGGCCAATTAGAGAGTCAAGAGGGAGGCAGAAGCTGATTTTTTATCAAAAATAGTACTGTTAATTGAGGGAAGTACCAGTTTTGCCAATAATTAGGGTCTTGGTTGCCCTAATATATTTTACGCTTGATCTTTATACCAGAGTGCGGTGCTGACCCTACGTATACATTTTAATAGTGGAAAAGGCAGGGATTTACAGGTTTTATTTAGGGAGAGTTATATTGCCCAGGTGTCAGAGTTCTGTGAAAAGTCCTGCTGTACTAAAGGAGTGGAGAATAATTATCTTTGTGAATGAGAAATGCTGGGATCTATGGCTAACAGCAGAGCATGGGAGGAGGGAGCAGAAACTCACTTCTGAGGCAGGTGGAATGAGTGATGTAATAAGATCCAAGAAGGATCTAATTCCCTGTTACAAATCTACAGTGTTTGTCTAATTCTCCAGACACCTGGACTTGAGGAGCTTTGGCTCGGCAGATTTGTTGTGTAAATTTAGTTAACAATTAGTATGAGACATTATGTGGCTTTATCAGGAAAAAGTTTTTCACAATTTGCTCCCAGCATACTTATCTCTCATCTAAGGGCACTTTTGGTTTCATATCTTCTATTTATATAGACACATGCACACACTCACACATTATATAGTGGAATGAAATATCCTGTTATTTGGCATACCTCTTCACGTCTGGGAAATTTGAACAGGTGGTACTTGGAGTAAGAAAGGGTATAACAGAAAAGTCTTTATATTTAATGCTTTTACAATTTAAAAGTTCAGTGATTAGCAGCCAATATACAAGCAGACTGTATGAATTGGATCACAGAAAAATTTGGTAAATATTTCTTTGACTATTTGCAGATTTCCAGTTAGTGCTATTTAACAGAGTTAAAAACACAGCATACCAACACAGAAGGTAATATTGGTCTGGCACATTGCTGGATTGTCTGCTCTGACTTACTGATAAGGATTTTTTAAAAATAATTTTACACATTCAGAAAACAGCTTATTCCCAAAAGACAGGGTTTTTAGAAGAGCCAGCATTCTTTGCAGCATTAGAACAGCTTTGTATTGGTGCAATAGGATCATCCCAGACTAGGGGACCATCCGGTGCCACAGATTCTGAGCTATTGCTTCTCCTTGCAGCCAGGGTAGAGCACAGCCAGGAGATTGGTTCGATTTATCTGATTCCAAGGACCTATGGCTTCCACAACAGCCTGTTGGGGCCAATGGCAGCTGGTACGGAGTGGCTCCAGATGTGAGTGGCTTAAAGCTACCATTGCACCCTAACTAGGTAGCTACATTGGCTGCTTCTTGCCCTTACTGAGAGCTCACATTTGGCTCACATAGTTTTGAAACCATTGGGTTTCATATTAAGATTCATGTTTCATTTGTACTGATTCCTACACAGGCAAACTGCAAAGTGAAGCTGTCTGTGTTATATATAGTCATGTGAGGATCCAGAAGGCTTTTCAAGGGGAGAGAAATCTCCACTTGGGGATTCTTATGGAGATTTTTTTTCTCCTAAAGTCCCTTCCCTTGGTGTTCTTGGTGCAGTGGGCCAATCTGATTATGTGACTGTGACTGGGTGTACCAACCCCACAATGGCCCAGTAATGGCTAACCACCCACTTTGGGCCCAGGAGGCCATGCCCCTCATGCCCTGGCTCGGAATGCTCCAGTTGGATGCAGTATATAAAAGGAGGTGGCTCGGCTCAGTTTGGGCTGACTGAGGAGGAGCGCAAACACACACTGCAGGCTCCTGCCAGGGAACTGCTAGACCTTCAGTGTGCAGAGTCTGAATGTGCTGAATCCACAGTGGGACCCCTGTCAACTGCGGAGGACGAGGGAGATGGAAGGCCATTAACCCTGAGAAACTGCAGGATCCAGGAGCAAGGGTAGGAAGCAGCCCAGGGACCACATTTGTTGAGAAGGGGGCCTGAACCTGAAGCCAGGACTGCTGGTTCCAGAGGGCCCTGAGTCAGGACCCAGTGGATTACGGTGAGCCCAGGTTTCCCTACCCCATCCCCACCTACCACTCGGCCTCGCTGCCCAGAAGAATAGGACAATTCCATAGACTCCAGCCACTAGGCCACACTGTCCTGAGGACAAGGGTGGCTCCATGGACCCAGGCTGCTAGGCCTCACAGGGCCAAAGTCAAGGAGCCACCAACACCAGAAGGGGGTGATCCCCCCTTTCCTTCCCATGATGGCCTGATACCCTGCGACACATGGTAAAGAATGCAGCCACCAGCCGGGGCCTGATAAGGGGTCTGAACAGGGAACAATAGACAACAAAGCTCCACAGCTGGTATGGAGATGCAGAAGCTCTTGAAATGGATGCTGGAGAGCCAGAAGCAATAGGCGGCCCAATAACACCACCACCAGACCCAGCTGTTGCAACAAATAGCCACTCAGCAACAAGTACAAATGGCACAACAACAGAAACAATAACTGTTGGTCCAGGAGCTAGCCACACAACATCAGGCACAACAGGAGTCCATGGTTCAGCAGATAGTGGCACTGATACAACCAACTGGACAGCCCAGCACTGTGCCGGCAGGACCAGGGACTGAGAACATCCTGACAGGTTTTCTGGTACAACTAGCCAAAATAGGGCCTGGCAATGATCTAGATGCATTCCTGTTCACCTTTGAGCAGGTCACCATCACCACTTGATGGACCCCAGAGGATTGGGCCACCCTGGTCGCTCCATATTTGACCAGCCCTGCACAGACTGCCTATCGGAATTTGAACCCACAGAATGCTTTGGACTACCCCAATGTGAAAGCAGCCAACTTTTACCATATTAGTATTGGCCCCAAGACTTACCAGCCACAGTGGCACAGGGAGAGAGATCCCCTGAGGCCCAACCATATGGGCAGTGGCCCAATGCCTCCGAAACTACTGCTGGCAATGGCTAGGCCCCAATAAGTTGACTGGGGCCCAATTACAGAGGTGGTCTTATTGGAACATTTCACTTAGATTCTCCCCACTGGACGGAAGGAGTGAGTGCAACACCACTGCCCAGCTACCCTCAGAGATGATTCCTTGATGGAGGACTACCTGGCCACCAAGGGCCCTGAACAATGGTCCATTAAACTGGGAGCCCCAGACATGAGGGCTGGCCACCAATGGAGGATAATATAGGCCTGAAGGAGGGAGATCCCCAGAACAAACCTGGACAGCGGATGACAGCCCCAGCCCAAGGAAGGGACTGACCTGCAGGTCCCACTTACTGTGAGGAAGAGGCCTGCTGGGTGGCCCCTGGAATACTGAAACTGGACACATTGATGGGAGCACCAAGGAGCAGATGCTATCAATGTGGCCAGGAGGGGCACTTCAGGTGCAAGTGCCTATTTATGGATTGCAGCTATGGCCAAGCATAGGTAGGTGGCCGTCGGGCCTCACCCCAGAAAAGGGGGCAGACCAAACTCCTGATCCCTCTGCGAGTCATTGGAAGCCTAGTGACAGCGCGGGTTGATGCGGGGTACAGACGCTTGTCCGGACCAGCCTGGTCGAGTTCCTGGATCTGGCAAGGGCTCCTATCCATCTGCAATGCATCCATGGGGATGTGCAGCCACACCAAACTGCCAAGGTGCGGCTAGAGGTAGGGCATCACAAGTAAATCATAGAATCATAGATTTTAAGGTCAGAAGGGACCATTATGATTATCTAATCTGACTTCCTGCACAACGCAGGCCACAGAATCTCACCCACTAACTCCTGTAACAAACCCCTACTTATGTCTGAGCTATTGAAGTCCTCAAATCGTGGTTTAAAGACTTCAAGGTGCAGAGAATCCTCCAGCAAGTGATCTGTGCTCCACGCTGCAGAGGAAGGCGAAAAACCCCCATTGCCTCTGCCAATCTGCCCTGGAGGAAAATTCCTTCCCGACCCCAAATATGGTGATCAGCTAAACACTGAGCATGTGGGCAAGACTCACCAGCCAGATACCCAGGAAAGAATTCTCTATAGTAACTCAGATCCCACCCCCTCTAACATCCCATCACAAGCCATTAGGCATATCTATCGCTAATAGTTGAAGATCAATTAATTGCCAGAATAAGGCTATCCCATCATATCATCTCTTCCATAAACTTATCAAGTTTAGTCTTGAAGCCAGATATGTCTTTTGCCGCCACTGCTTCCCTTGGAAGGCTGTTCCAGAACTTGACTCCTCTGATGGTTAGAAACCTTCGTCTAATTTCAAGTATAAACTTCCCGATGGCCAGTTTATATCCATTTGTTCTTGTGTCCACATTGGTACTGATTAAATAATTCTTCCCCCTCCGTGGTATTTATCCCTCTGATATATTTACAGATAGCAATCATATCTCCTCTCAGCCTTCTTTTGGCTAGGCTAAACAAGCCAAGATTTTTGAGTCTCCTTTCATAAGACAAGTTTTCCACTCCTCTGATCATCCTAGTAGCCCTTCTCTGTACCTGTGTTGGATCGGCCTGGCCACCACACTGACATATCCAGTGATCCTAGGGCACGAGTGGTGGTGGTTTGGGGATGTCTCATATGAATGGGGTGGGGGACAAACATCCAGAGGAAAGGAACCCAGGACCAATGAGAGGGGGCTCCTGCATCACAAGGAAACTGAAGGGTTGGGGGAGGGCTCAGCCAGCCAACCTGAAACTACACCTACCTGAGACTGGGACCCTGGACAAAGTCAGACCCGAGTGGCTAATGGTCAATGTGGACTTTTTGAGGGAACAGTGGGAAGACCCGACCTTAAGCCAGGCCTGGGAGCAAGTGGCTGATCCCAAACATGAGGGAGGTGCTGACCAGTATGTTCCCTGGGGGCCCCACTTTGAGGTCCACAACCATCTGTACCACATGGTCAAAGGTCCCCAGACTGAAAAGAAACTCCAGCAACTACTAGTGCCTTGGCAATTCTGATGGGGTGTGCTGCATTTGGCCCACTCAGTGCCCTGGGCTGGGCATCCAGGTCAGGAGAAGACTTTTGCAGTGAGTGGTACTGTGATTTTTCTGGCCTGGCATCCAAAAGGAGGTGCAATATTTTTGCACCTCGTTCCCAGAGTGTTAGCAAGCCAGTGTGAAGGGTCCCCTGACACTACTCCCAATGGTTGTGGTACCCTTCAAAAGAATTGGCATGAGCTTGATCCCTTGAGAAGAGTGGGTCAGGGTTCCACCATTTACTTGTAGTTTCGGATTATATAACCTGGTGCCCCGAAGCCATCCCACTGTGTACAACTACAGCTCCTGCCATAGCCACCAAAATCCTCAAAATCTTCACCAGGTTCTGGATACCACAAGATACAAGATACTAATGAACAGAGGGACTAATGATGTCAGAACTGGGCCAACCAATGAATATCAGAGCCCTCAAAATGTCAGTATGGCACCCACAAATCGACAGCCTGGTAGAGAAATTCAATGGGACATTGAAAGTGATGGAAGTTTGTCGATGATGACCCATGGCACTGAGACAAGCTGCTACCCGCGCTCTTGTTTGCTGTGCAGGAGATTTTCCAGGCCTCCACAGGTTTCTCCCCATTCAAACTTCGCTACAGGACACAGCCCAGGGGGATCTTAGACTTGCTACAGGAGACTTAGGAAGAGCAGGAGTCCCAGTTCAAAGCGTCCATTCCCCATATCTTTTGACTTCCTGAACTCCTCCAGGGGTATGGCAAGTTTCCTCAGGAGAATTTATATTAGGCACAGTGAACTCAGGAGCTCCAGTATAACTGGAGGACCAAATTACAAACCTTTGACCCTGGGGACAATGTCCTATTTTTATTACTGCTGTCCAAGTCCATGCAATTTGCCAAGTGTCGGGGACCAGTCAATGCTATTTGAAGAGTAGGACTAGTTGACTACAAAATCCATTTGTCTGGGCAATGGCAGAACATCCAGGTATACCTGTCAACCTCCTGAAGACCTGGAAAACCTGATAAGTCTTGCTAATCATCCCATATCCCCCTGAACCAGAGCTGGGGCCGCTAGCCATTGAGCCACCCAATGCAGCACCCATCTTGATCGGACAAGATCTCAGCCCAGAACAACTACAACTGCAACGACTGGTCCAGTCCTTCCCCACCATGTTATCGCCTCACTGTGGGCAGGCGGACGGATGTGGTCTGTCACCACATAACCACCAACCCAGGACAGAGGAAAAGATGTGGGAAGCTGTGTGGAAGAGGCTTGATGCAGTCTAACTCTGGGAGTTGTGAAAGAATCCAGGAACAAGTGGCGAAACCCCCATCATCCTAGTCCCAAAACCCAATGGGATGATAAGGTTCTGCATACACTTCCAGAAGGTCAGTGCCATTTTGTGCTTCGATGCCCACCCAATGCCCAGAATGAACAAGCTGCTCCAGTGACTGGGGAAGGCTAAATTTATATTTACCCTAGATTAAACCAAAGCTTACTGGCAGATACCCGTGACCCCGACATCTTGGGATAATAGGGCATTCTCTACACCATTCAGCTTTTACGAGTTCATCACCAGGCCACCTTCCAATGGCTGGTGGACCAATTTTTGTGGCCACACCACCAGAATGCGGCCACTTACATTGATGACATCATGGCCTACAGCCCTGGCTGGGAGGAACACCTGCTGCACCTTAATACCGTGTTGCAAGCCCTCGGGGAGGCTGGGCTGACCACAAACCTGGCTAAGTGCCATCTTGGACAAAAAGAGGTGACATATTTAGGGTGGAGAGGGGCTAGTTGCATCCCTTAGTAAACAAGATACAAGCCCTGAGGGACTGTCTGGTCCCTACAACCAAGAAACAGGCAAGACAGTTCCTCAGGTTAGTGGGGTATTATTGAAGTTTCATGCTGGATTTCGCTGAAGAGAAGGGCAGCTCCGTAGACTCTGGCTGCTAGGTCTTGTGGGCCCGAAGATGAGAAGCCACCATCACCAGAAGAGGGTGGTTTCCCCTTCCTTTCCTGATGCCCCATGACAGTGACATAGATTTTTTTTCTTAGGTACCTATATAAGCACTAAGAATGATCAACAAAGAGCTTGAGCTAGGAAATGCCATATTGGGAAGGAGAAATATAAGCACGTGTCTCTTCTTATGGGGAAAATTAGTTGGAGGAAAGGTTAGCATTATTCAAGAACCCTAGAGCCTGAAGACGGGTGTTAGGACCTACTGTGGGGTTTGAGAACATGGGAGATTATGGTCTTTGAATAAAGCTTTAGGTGTACTTGTTAGCTACTACTGGCATTCTGACCCCTTTGCTCTATGAGAGTGACTAAGTTATTACTTGAGCTTTAGTGTCTCAACCTCTGTGTGTTCTGAACCCTGATTGCTGAGGGTATATAATGCTGTTGAGTTGGACAGCTTATATATGTGGTTTAATTTCACTGTAATTCTCTGAAGACACTGCTTTCTCTCAGCAATGTATTTATTGTGACTATTGTGTGATAAACCCAACAGAATTTACAGGCAAAGCCATGCTCATGGACGATATAATGTTAATTAGCTTCAAATAAAGCCCAAATGTATGTGGAAAAGCTAATCTTTTACTTTCCGATTTCACTGCTTATTAGGCTTCTGTTCATATTTACCAGTTCTAATATATATACAGAGACAAACAAAAAATGGGTACTGTGGCTGTTGCATTACAAATTGTTGGTAGATCATTCATTTTACATATTTTTTTAAATTAATTGTACTTTTTTGTTTGTTTCTTTTTGGAAATGTTTCTGTTTACTCTTATCAAGAATTTTTTCAGTTAAACATCGAAAGACAGCTCCTTTAGATCCAACACAAAAATAAAAAATTACAATGGTACCAGAAAAGATGCAGTCAGATTGTTCCTAAGTGGAGACAATTAGGAAACTAAGAAAGAAAAAAAATAGAAAAGAAAGGGTTATTACAGCACCATATGCAAGTCACCCTGATATGGTCAAAGTCAGAAAATCTTCACCTACATAAAAAAAAGCTGATAGCAAATAAAATGAGAAAAGTTAGTTCAAGAACAGATGACGTGTATCCCAAACATGAGAAAATGAGTCCATGTGAATATTTAACTTCTTGGAAATCTTTTCACATTCTTGTATTAAGAATGGATAGGTTAAAGTATGTACTACAGAGAAATCCTTTCAGATTTGGAAGGTGGCACTGATCTTTCTTCCACTGGAGTCAAGAGGGTAAAATGCTGTAACTGAGATCAGAAACAATCTCCTGATTTTGCAAAGGAATAACCATAATTCCTGCTGAAGTCAGTCAGAACTTGTGTGTATACTCCATGGCAGGACTGTGTCTTACCGCATGCATGCCTTTTAATGGTCCTTTCATTCACTTTATTCCCCAAGTTGCTGAACATTTCACACAAAATTTGGTGTCCCTTTTTTATTATTGAAATTTAGGGATACCTGTAATAAAGAATCATGGAACTGATGCTATAGAAAAGAGTTAATTTACACTAAAGGAAAGAATCCCAGCATATTTTAAGTGTCCTGCGTGAATAATTTTCTTGTGTCCCTCATTCTGGGTCTTTGTCACACAACACATCCCACATTTGGGGCTGGGTGGGCTGAGGGGTATGGTAGTATATATTTAAAATTGAATTGTTTTATGCCCTGTGACTTAGGTGCAGTGAAGGATAAGAAAGTCTGGTTTATATTAGATTATTCATTGTTTTACTCCTTTTTTAGTATCCTTTCCCCTCCAACCTTAATTTTTAATAATCTTAAAATGTGGTTTAATGCAGATTAACCCTATAGAAAAAGAAAAAAACCCTGGGTCCTTATTTTTAGTCCTAGTTTTTAAATATCATCATCCTCTGTGACAAAAAATGAGTTATATTTGATCCTTAGGTTTTCTTAAAGGCCTAGAGATCTCGACCAGGATCCCGCTGTATTACAAAAGACTGATTTTTTCACCTTATGCCAATCTATGCAGTGCAAAGGATACATTCCCTCAGTTGGGTTATGGCAAATCACTTTTTGCACTTCACACTGGTAGCATTAATGTTTATTTCCTAATTGTATTATATTTGTTTTAACTGTTTGCCAGTGTACAAAGCAGGCATATGTCTGACTACATTATACATTTTACAAAGCTGTTAGCATTCTGTAACGAATCAAAATGTACTCTTCACTGATCTTTTATCACCAAAGGCCCCAGTCATCCATTCAAGACTGAAACTGGCAGACTATTTAGTGTGCCCTAAGTAAAACTTTGAGTCAGCAGGAGCTAGAGCTTTCTGTAATTATGCTCCCTGATTGTTGAATCTGCTCCCTATTGAGACTGGAAGAGCAGCATCTGTTGTGACATTTAGATTAAAATTAAAGAGGTGCACAAGTTTGCTGATGCATTTAACTAAAGGGAATTGTTTTAATTCTTTTTTCAAAAACAGAAAAATGAAGTTTCAAAAGAAAATATTGGAGAGTTAGAGTTCATTTTGTTAAATTATTAATTATTATTTTATATATTTCCAATGGTGTACTAGGAGAGAAAAAGGATTAACCAAAGTAGCCTGTCCCATAGAATGTATGTGGTAGAAATATTTTAAAAAAAATTAACGGGGCCAAGGGAAAAATGGCTCCAAGTGCACCCTTATTAGCTAAGGATTCTCCCCTTTCTAATTTATATCAGTTGTGTGTGTGCGGATAAGGGCTGTTTTTGCCCCTAAGAAGTGTAAAATATGAAATTGTATTCGGTTATATCTTTAAAAACTAAGACAAAATCTCACTAAAATTTATCGCATTCAATTAGAAAAGGAGTTTTTTTCCAGGGTTACCCAGGTCACATGGTCTATATACCACAAATTCATATTATTGTGACCTTTTTGCTGCATTCTCACTTTTGAACAATCAGTCTTATAGCAAGTGCACATGCTTTCAGCAAGCAATTTGCTCATGTGGTGTTTAGTTTATATTAGGTCACAAAGGTCTCCCAGGAGAAAATTTTTACATCATTAGGACAGGCTATATTTGAGAACTATCGTTGTTCTTATTTTTCCCTTAGAGGAATTTCCATACAAAATTAAACAGATCTCAGATGTCTTCTTCAGAATTCTATCATCAGCCTGTCTTCACTACACACCCCTAACTTTAAATCTCCACCGCCTAACTTTTTATTTAGCTTGATATCCAAAAAGAGTGTACTACTGCTGTACAGTGTCTTACTAGTAAAAAAAAAAAGAGTTTGAAGAACAGCTAGCCAAAAACTTAAAAGGTAATAACAAAATGTTTTTTAAGTACATCAGAAGCAGGAAGCCTGCTAAACAACCAGTGGGGCCCCTGGACAATCGAGATACAAAAGGAGCACTTAAAGGTGATAAAGTAATTGTGGAGAAACTAAATGAATTCTTTGCTTCAGTCTTCTTCGATGAGGATGTAAGGGAGATTCCCAAACCTGAGCTGTCCTTTGTAGGTAACAAATCTGAGGAATTGTCACAGATTGAAGTGT
The DNA here is from genome assembly GCF_009764565.3 of Dermochelys coriacea. Lineage (NCBI taxonomy): Eukaryota > Metazoa > Chordata > Testudines > Dermochelyidae > Dermochelys > Dermochelys coriacea. Next base: position 75,380,350 of record NC_050073.1, read on the forward strand.
CGTTAGAGGGGGTTTTGGAATTAATTGATAAACTTAAGAGTAACAAGTCACCGGGACCAGATGGCATTCATCCAAGAGTTCTGAAAGAACTCAAATGTGAAATTCCGGAACTATTAACTATGGTTTGTAACTTGTCCTTTAAATCAGCTTCTGTACCCAATGGCTGGAAGATAGCTAATGTAACACCAATATTTTAAAAGGTCTCTACAGGTGATCCCATTTTACAGACTGGTAAGTCTAACGTCAGTACCAGGCAATTAGTTGAAACAATAGTAAAGAATAAAATTGTCAGACACATAGAAGAACATAAATTGTTGCGCAAAAGTCAACATGGTTTCTGTAAAGGGAAATCATGTCTTACTAATCTATTAGAGCTCTTTGAAGGGGTCAACAAACATGTGGACAATGGGGATCCAGTGGACATAGTGTATTTAGATTTCCAGAAAGCCTTTGACAAGGTCCCTCACCGAAGACTCTTATGTAAATTAAATTGTCATAGGATAAGAGGGAAGATCCTTTCATGGATGAGAACTGGTTAAAAGACAGGGAACAAAGGGTAGGAATAAATGGTAAATTTTCAGAAAGGAGAGGGGTAACTAGTGGTGTTCCTCAAGTGTCAGTCCTAGGACCAATCCTATTCAACTTATTCATAAATGATCTGGAGAAAGGGGTAAACAGTCAAGTGGCAAAGTTTTCAGATAATACTAAACTGCTCAAGATAGTTAAGACCAAAGGAGACTGTGAAGAACTTCAAAAAGATCTTACAAAACTAAGTGATTGAGCAACAAAATGGCAAATGAAATTTAATGTGGATAAATCTAAAGTAATGCACATTGGAAAAAAACCCAACTATACATACAATATGATGGGGGCTCTTTTAGTTACCACTAATCAGGAAAGAGATCTTGGAATCATCGTGGACAGTTCTTTGAAGATGTCCCACAGTGCCCCCACACTGACAGTTAAATCAGTGCAAGTGCTTCCAGTGAGGATGCACACCACCAACGCAAGGAGCATGGTGTGGACATGCAAAAGCTATTTAATTAGTGTGGTAGCTGTATGTTGACATAACATAGGTTGATATAATTTTATAGTGTAGACATACCCTTAGCTTATGAGACCTAACATGATTACAGTCCTAAGTGTCTAATGGGAGGCAGAGAATGTCTTTTTGACAACTGTCAATCATATGTAGCTCAACATTTTTCTCTTATCTGCGGCTCATTGAATTCCTAATAAAACTGAAAATACCTTCAAAAATTCTTCCTTTTTTTCCATCAGAAATAAAGAGAGTCTCTTTTTTAAAAAAAAACTCCTTCACAGTCTATTTAAATTCTAAGTTTTACCTATACATCTTGCTAATTTTTAAAGCTCTTATTGTAGATGGGCTCTGGGGGAGAGGGGAAAGAGGATAAGAAATATCAGAACAAATAAACATTTCAGTATCATGGTTTAAAAGGGTACTCCCATCATAGTCCATAGCAACTGCGGTTCCTGTTGGGTGGTGGAGTTCCCCCCCCACCACAACCGCAAAAGAAGTTAAAGAACTTGCATGTTCAACAAGAAAAGTTCCACCATCTAACGACAACTGTATAATGTGTACACTGGAGGCTGTTGAATACCAGAAACACCCCCCCCCCAAAAAAAAACATGTTTGGAGAATTTTCTTCAATGTGAAAAAAATGAGCACAGCAAGAAGTTGCTTACCTGAATGATTTCAAAGGGATTCTGATTTTTATCAACAAAGCTGGTGTGAAAAAGTTGTGGGGTAATTCAGTTGTAGGGTTCTATTTTGTGTGTGTATGATAATGGATGAGTAGTACTGTTTCAAATGTCCGTAGTTTAGGAATATAATAAATCTTTGTTTTAAATGTGCTCTGTCTAGCAATATTCATCATCGCCAATGGTGCAGGGCTCAGTCTGAAATACCTACTGGACTAATGATCAGTAAGATGACAGAAAAGCTTATAAACCCTTCACTTCTCAGAAAGAGACACGGAGCCAAATTCTCTGCTGTGAGTGAAATTCTATTGAAGTCAATACGGCTGTACTTATTTACAGCAGCAGAGAATTTGACCTTCTGTGGATAAGGAAAGTAAGATTCAGCCTAGAATTTGGACTTTCACCATCCAATATTGTGGTTATATATAATTTGACTTACCATTTAAAGGACTGGTAGGGGGGAAAAAAAGAGAGATTGAGCAGCAGCATTTACTGGGCCCTTACTAACTGTAGGTGATACAGAGGATTAGTTCTCAGGGGCTCAACCATACATTTTCTTCTGTTTCAATCCACTTGATTTTGCAACCTTTACACATTTCTCTGCAAGTTTCTGGTTCAAAAAAACCTTAGATCTAAAAGAAAATACCCTCATCTGAAACTGTAGAATTTAGCTGGGTGTTGCAGAGAAATCAAATGAAATAAATTCCAACATAAAAATATAAAACTGGTTGACATTCACTCAAAACTGAGTCTAGGTTCACTTGAAAGGTTCATAAATCTTAAAGAATCTTTTGATTAACACAATATGAATTTCAAGTTTGCTGTGCAACCAGAGAAGGTATGCATAATTTTATGTTTCTCATTAACTCTTTTTTTAAGCACAACTCTAGTCCATGACAAGTGTCACTAAAAAAAAGTTAAGAAGAGAAAAATAAGGAATCTCTACTTTCTCTGCCTTTTTGGGCTATAAAGATAATGAGTTCCAGGTGGTAGGATTAATTTAGCTAATAAGAGTAATCCCAATTTAAGACAAGACCAGGCTAAACAAGTAATTGCTGAAAGAACTAACTGTTGTGAATATATTTATAATAAATAAGGGAGGCAGAAACGAACTATTGTGGGAATGTTTATAGTAAACAAAGTAAGCAGGAACACCCTGAGCTGATAAACTTGCCTTATTATAATCTGGAAAGTGATTGGTCCTTATATGCAAGAAGTATAAATGTAAACTAGAGAAGATGCATAGAAATGATGTAGTGTGTGACATTAACTGGAATTGTGGTATCACCCAGTACCTAAACCATCTGCGTCGGGAAAGAACTGTTACATGCCTAATAAAAAGAAAAGGAGTACTTGTGGCACCTTAGAGACTAACAAATTTATTAGAGCATAAGCTTTCGTGAGCTACAGCTCACTTCATCGGATGCATTTCTGAGCTGTAGCTCACGAAAGCTTATGCTCTAATAAATTTGTTAGTCTCTAAGGTGCCACAAGTACTCCTTTTCTTTTTGCGAATACAGACTAACACGGCTGCTACTCTGAAACATGCCTAATAAAGTAACCCAAGTGATGGGATGGAGTTAAACTGAGTTTTTTGGATTCCAGAGGACTGGATGAAGTGTTCTTCCAGAATTGGACAAGGTGTTCTGGATAAGATGAGAGGAAAAGTCTCAGAAGGAATCCCAAAAACACATTGGCTAGAACTGAGTGAATATTGGAGAAAAGTATTGTGAACATTTGTTCAAATAAAAATTGGATAATTTACTTAAATGGTATTCACAGCCAGTTATAGGGATATAGAACTGGAAGGGAACTTCTGAGTCATCGAGTCCAGTCCCCTGCTATTACCGGCTATCATGTTCAATTTTAAAAATAAAAAAGCCAAGCTGATGCTAACATTTAAGAATCTGGAGGCATCTTGCAAAATCCCATAGAAGGAGACCACGCAAATTTAATGTGAGATTCAGCTATGACTGTCACAGGTGACAAATGTTAGCTATTGAATCAATCCTGCAGCTGCAGATAGGTCTCTGTCAGCCTATTCATTAATTTAGAATCATTAGTCTTTTATTTAAAAATGTGTAAGACACAAGTAAATCCTAGGCTGGATTGTTGTGCCCTCCCTCAAAATGGAATCTAGCTGTACGAAGGAAACATAGGTTTCAGAGTAGCAGCCGTGTAAGTCTGTATCCTCAAAAAGAAAAGGAATACCTGTGGCACCTTAGAGACTAACAAATTTATTTGAGCATAAGCTTTTGTGAGCTAAAGCTCACTTCATCGGATGGATACAGTGGAAAATACAGTGGGGAGATTTTATATACACAGATTTCAGAGTAGCAGCCGTGTTAGTCTGTATTCTCAAAAAGAAAAGGAGTACTTGTGGCACCTTAGAGACTAACAAATTTATTAGAGCATAAGCTTTCGTGAGCTACAGCTCACTTCATCGGATGCATTTGGTGGAAAAAACTTGGTTTTTTCCACCAAATGCATCCGATGAAGTGAGCTGTAGCTCACGAAAGCTTATGCTCTAATAAATTTGTTAGTCTCTAAGGTGCCACAAGTACTCCTTTTCTATATACACAGAGAACATGAAACAATGGGTGTTACAATGGGAGGAACAGTAAGTAAGTAAACAAAGGGGAAATAGTTATTACACAAAGTAAAATGATTTCCCCTTGTTTGTTTATTCCCCCCCCACCCCATTCCTCACACGTTCTTGTCAACTGTTGGAAATGACCCACCTTGATTATCACCATAAAAGGTTCCCCCTCCCGCACCCCCCCTCCACTCTCCTGCTAGTAATAGCTCACCTTTCCTGATCATTCTCGTTACAGTAAAACGAAAAGGAGTACTTGTGGCACCTTAGAGACTAACAAATTTATTTGAGCATAAGCTTTCGTGAGCTACAGCATCCGATGAAGTGAGCTGTAGCTCACGAAAGCTTATGCTCAAATAAATTTGTTAGTCTCTGAGGTGCCACAAATACTCCTTTTCTTTTTGTGAATACAGACTAACACATCTGCTACTCTGAAACCTCTCATTACAGTGTGTATGGTAACACCCATTGTTTCATGTTCTCTATGTATATAAAAGCTCCCACTCTATTTTCCACTGTATGTATCTGATGAAGTGAGCTGTAGCTCACGAAAGCTTATGCTCAAATAAATTTGCTAGTTTCTAAGGTGTCACAAGTACTCCTTTTGTTTTTGAAGGAAACATAGTGACCTTAGACCAGAGAGTGCATTATAATTAAAAGAATCAAAGACAACAGTGGAGTGCATGTGTGTATAATGCCAGGAAAGCCCTAGAGCAGTGGCTCAACTATTGTACCCCTTTCAGGAGTCTGGTTTGTCTTGTGCACCCCAAGTTTCACCTCATTTAAAAACTATTTGCTTACAAAATCAGCCACAAAATTAGAAAAGTGTCACAGCACGCTGCTACCGAAAAATTGGTTTCTCTTTCTTTCTTTCTTTCTTTTACCATATAATTATAAAATAAATTGATTAGAATATAAATATTGTACTTACATTTCAGTGTATAGAGCAGTATAAACAAGCTATTGTCTGTATGAAATTTTACTGACTGCACTAATGTTTTTTATGTAGCCTGTTGTCAAACTAGGCAAATATCTAGATGAGTTCATGTACCCCCTGGAAGACCTCAGCGTACCCCTGGGATATGTGTTCCCCTGGTTGAGAACCGCTGCCCTAGAGCACATCTGAGCAAAGCATGGAGAGAGGACAGACAGTGGCACAAAATGCAGAAGTTTCACTGATGTTAACAACTGAAGAGAGACAGATCTCACTTGATATGCCTTCTGCTTTTATACTTTAACATGGAGCAACTCCACTTGGACATGATATACAGTATGCCTTCAAGTAATGTCAATTGCATGCTTCCACAGTGTCTTTTAACATAAATTGTGTGTAGTGAACTATTCCTGGGTACAAGTTAAGTGTTACAGACTAAGGGCTGTAAACATTCTTTTCTTCACTTGTACTCATTCAAACTGAACAATGTGTGTAGTTCTTTAAGATACATAATTTAGGTTGACTCACAAGCTCTTTACATCTGAACTGAGGAGTTGCCAGATATGGAATGGTGAGACATCTAGTTCAAGCCAATCCAGCTATTTTGCTATGTGAAAATGCACAGTGAAACAACTTGATAACATAAATAGCAGCAGCTTTAAGGCAAATAGTCTTCTTGCCAAGAAAGGCACCCGAGTTTCTGATTCAGTTAGCTTTCCCCAGCACCCTGACTTGGAGACCCTCAAAATTTTCTGAGAATAGTGTCCTATTCCATTCTTCCTCACATATTCATTAGTCGAAGTCTCTTGTTGCTGGATGAAAGGAAAATGGAAGGCAGAGAGAGAGAGGCTAGTAGGAAAGGAGGCCTAGTGAACACAGGAGAGAGACAATGAAGGATAGGATAAACAACCAATCAAGCAGAGAGAAAACAACATCCAGAGTTTAAACCGTAAGGAGTCCTTGGGCTGTAAAGATTGGTGGAGAGAAAAGCGACCAGTGGAGAGCACTAACCAGACCTTATACCCATCATTCTACTGTTACTCCCAACTGTTGCTGTAGAAATTGCTGATGCTCCTGGGGATTGGCTCCATTTCTTAGAGATCCTGCACTGGTAACCCCAATCCATATGGCTAGGCCTGGATGTTGCTCAAACTTCGTGTGCCTGAAGTCGCTAATGTCTCCAGAGCTCCTTACCGGAGGTTGGGTATGGAGTTGAAGCAGGGGTCCAACCACTCTTCCTTGCCTACACTTGGTCTGTTTTCTTGTAAGCTATCAGACTGACTATATTTTTTGGTCCTTGATATTTATTTGCTGCTTACTTTTTTATTTTTTTGCCACATTTATTAAGTACTCCAGCTGTAGGTAGGTCCTTGTCTTCACTGCACTCTAACTTCAGTGCTATAGGAGTTTATCATGTTGCCCTTGGTTTCATATTTCTGCTGTCTAGCTCATGTTTAGTACATTTCAATTTATTTTAAACATCTGCCACATTTCAGAAATATTTAATAGGAAAACATAGCTAGGACCTATGTCCAAAATGTGAAATCCCACAAAACTCACCTGAACTAGGATTCTCACATCATCCACAGCAACCCTCTGTTCTACATTGCCAGAAAAAGTCTGGGAGAAAACCAGCTGGGTAATCTCTTGAAAAGAAATTAACTTTCAAATTAATCAAGAGGCAAAGCACAAACTTGAAGGTTCCTATTTCATTCATACCCCGAGTCTATTCAAAAGATAACTCAAGAGATGTATAGGAGCATTTGGATTTCTAAGTACAAACAATTCACTGTCACTTACTGTGCCTTGTTCGCATGTTTTTTTTCCATCCCCTCCCCCTAAATTAAGGTGCAATAAAATTGTTCTACCCCTCAGGCTGTGTTCTCATTAGATCTTACAAGTTAAACAGCTAGTTACCATTTGAAAGGCAGATTTCCAAGAAAAAAGCTTAGGAGTTGTAGGAAGTGATGGTAGCAATGCAGCAGGTGGCACTTCTTCCTTCTAGTCTTGAGCCAATATCCCTGTGTAGTGAGGTAAGATTGCACTGTTGGAGTTGAAATTTTAGGAATAAGTAGAAGAACTGAAGTTCTAATCATTCAGATCCCAAAGGCCCATGGAACTTTCCAGTATGAATATTAAGTCTGGTGCCCTGTTGTAATTCCAGCCTGGATAATGCCTGCCTGAAAAAAATCTGCTTAGAGTTTCTAGTGAATACAGTATTCTTCACTTTCTCTTCTAAACTGCAACTTCAACCTGAAAACTCATAGTCACAAAAGTAGCCCTGTTGACTTAAATATGACTAGTGATGTGAGGATTGTGTATAAAATTAGGATCTTGTTGTGTAATGTTTATTAAACATTTCCAGCATTTCACTGGAGGTTAAAATGATTTCTGTAAATACAATCTCTAATGTGCTTTGGGATGAAAGAAGCTATAAAAAGGTTACTTTGATTATAATAGTTTTGATTTAAAACCTGAACTATCATCTTGCCCTATAATCCCTTCAAAGGATCCGAGGAAAGGTTTTAAAAAAAACAATGAGAAACAAATGAAGCACTCCTGCACCAATAATTTTTTTTCCTCCCTGAACTCCAGCCATGGCACAGTACCTTAGTCAAAAGAAAGAGGGATAGAAGGTAAAGACTTGCATTACTGATCACCTTTGATCTTAGATTTTAACTATATCATCTCTGTTGTAGGACTAAAATATTTCAGAATATACTCATACAACTCGATGCATTGGCTTCCATTTATATTCTTTTTTTTTCCATGTTGGATTTGGAGTTCTACAGACATCCCTCTTGGTTAATATCTTACTGTAGCAAACCTAGCCCCATAGGGGAGTTCAGCCTAACCTTTCAGAATTTCCTTTAGATCCTGCCCCTCACTGTCAAATACTCTGGCATCTTCTATTGGTTTTTCATTCCCTTTCATGTCTCTCTTTTTTAATGTTTTTTTCTTCTTATATATTTTTCTTTTCTCTTCCCCTGCTGTTCTTATTATCTCTAGTCCCACAGGTTCCCAGCTATAGTTTTCTTTGTTTCCTTGTTTGACTGGTAGCTGTTTTGACTGAGGCCAAATATCTCTAGGCTTCTCTTTCAGAATTTGCTTCCCCTCTAATCAATGCCTTTCTTTTTTAAAACTAAGGTGTTCTCCAGATTGTTCTGTAGGCTCTTTTACTTTATTGTGACCAGACAGCTGAGTCTTCTTCCATTTTCCCTGTTGATCTATGGTCCTGCTCTATCATTCCAGGGAGGATTTCATAGATTCAGAAAGGCAGAGAAACCAAAGGTTTTAAATGCACAGTAGATGGGGAAAGAATCATTGAATTAATAAGGTTATTCTAGGTTAACCAACTACAGGTCATGTTATTTTTCATCAAACAAATACCTTAAGGAACTAGGTTGATGTGGGAGGTTGTTATATTTATATGTAATGTTTTCATTAACACACATTTTCATTAGTCCTAATACATTATATGTGGGATTGGCACTCAAAGTCCTGCTGCAGTAACTCTGCTGAAAACAATTGTTTTGTTTTGTTTCATTCATTACTGCATCTTAATAAAAAAGGCATCCAGTGTTCTGGGGACATGTAAACTTCATAAAAACTAAACAATCATTAGGACAAGTGACCAAGCAATTGTCCTTCAAAGGACAGATTTCTTTAAACCAGAATTATCCCAGCCCTAACAACCTACTCATTCCTCTTCTCACCACAAGTAAAGTCAGGTAAACCAAATGGGCCTTACAGCTTGATTTGCATGTCAACAGCTTGCTGACAAAAGAAGCAAGAGTCCCACATTGAGAATAGCCTGACTCCAGCCATTTTAATAGCTAAACCAGGAGGCCGTTCTCTTCAGAAAAATCCTATAGAATATAACAAAAAAAATTGTATCCCTGTTATAGAATTCTTTAGGATGGTTAAAACAATAGAAATATCACTTCTCTTAAATGTTATAGCTTTATATAGTGTGATTTCTATAGACTCATTCAAACCCTGTTGAACTAAACTTCATTCAAACCCTATTGGTTTTATCTCTATTAAATTCTGTAGCACTTTTCCAGTATGTTTAAACTCTAGCATTTCAAATAATCACAACTGCCTGGGGAAAGAAGCAGTCTTTGAAGTAACAGGACCTAACCCATTTAAGAACTGATAGCTTAGTATCAGCACCTTAAATTGCACTTGAAAACTAACTAGAAGCCAGATATAATGTGCTCTGTATGAGAAAAACCTTTTAACAATAGGTTGTTCCATTTGTCACTAGCTACAGTTTAAGTAGACTTAAGACATAGTTTTATGGAGAGAGCACTATGATATTCCAGTCCAGATGTTACAAAACCAGGATCACTGTGGGAAGGCCCACATCTGAAAGAAAATGCTGCCATGCTTAAATGCTAAAACACATCGCTGCTACTGGAAGCACAACTCCCCACAATTCTGTCATTTCTTCCTCTTGATTCCCATCATGCTATCTTAACTACATTCTAGTCTAGGATTGTGTTGAAACTGTGTCACCCCCAGCCAAACACAGTGTAAGCCAAGCATAACAAATCAGGTTCCATTGCACTATTAGGACAGACCAATCAAATAGGTCTCAACATCATCAGTGGCTCGTATTGACAAAGGTATAACTTCCATACCTCCCATTTCTATTCCTATCCCAAAGACAAAGATCAGGGTGGCCAGCTGTCTGGATTGAGTTAGTTAACCTGCACCATAGTTATCATCATTGCTGTGAAATCCTGACACTATCCAAGGGACTATGAACACATATGAACACTAAAGTAGCGTAGAACAATCCTTCCTGGGATTCCAAGGCCACTACAGTGAGGAACAGAATCAGATCATCCAAAGATTACAGAATGCACCAGGGTGATATATACACCAATAACTTTCTAACCCCTTTTGTGATTTCACACATCAGGTGGACTATCAGGTCCACTTTTATCAAGGGAGACCTCCTGAATTATTTGTCAGTGCAGTCACCTCCACCTTTTATATTTTGGACTAAATATTATCAGCTTGTGTTTATTAATGTACCATAACTTCACTAACTATGAATTACTCTGAAGACTTTGCATTCCTGATTCTTTATGGTTTCCTAGGAAACAAGCAAGACATACTGTTTTGCATGGAAAGGCAAAGTTGTCTTCAATGCTTATGTCTATGGGGTTACAATTTAGAGATGCTGCAATTCAGAGTCTCACTCAAAAATGATCCCTCTTGCTTTTATTTTATTTTATTTTTTAAAATTTATGTCTATTATAGCAACTTCCCTCCGGCACCATTAAGGATGTCACCAGCATCACGTGTTCATTTTATTATATGTCACAGTCAGTTGCCTGCCTTTCTTGCCTTTGTGTTTGTGACCTGCATGTTTATAGCCAATTGTACCACTATTTTACTTCCACAGTGTGCAAGAGACTTTCCTCTGCACCCATAATAAAGTACAAAAGGTTTTAGTTGTGTCCTAGCCAACTGCACACTGGTCTTCTTAAAGTATGTGAGAATGGGAAGGGGAAGGTGTCAAATTTTTTCTTATACAAGTTGTACAAATTAAGACATGTGAAGAATGGCTTGAAATAATATAAGGACAAGATTTGAGGACTGTCTTCATGGGGTATATACACCATTAGAATTCAACACCAAAGTGGAGGACGTGGGGATAAACTCAACACTGGTGGATTCAGGATACATGGATCCTTAAGGCATACATACCTGTACAGGCAGGGAACTAACTATAGAGAGTATATGACAAGCTAGGGCTATGGCAGAAACTGCAGCCCTCTTCAGCTTCCATATAGTGGACTGTGGGAAAGATTCTTTCCCTCCCAACCATCCCTAGACTTTTCCTGTGCCAAGCCTTGTTATTCAGACTTGGTGTTGGGAAAAGGATTTCCCTCTATAAAGGACTTTCAGAGGCAGCAGTCTATTGGCTAGAACAGGAGTATGTGAAAACAATTATTTTCCGCTTCTGCCTCTGAATTTGATCTCTTTGACCTTGGACAACCTTCTTATCCCTTGGTCTCAGGTTACCCACCTGTAAAATGGGGTTTATTATAATATATTTACAGTTCCTGAATTCTAGTGATTTTTTAAGGCTTAATTAATAATTGGAAAACACTGGAAATAGAAAGAGTGCTGCACACTGCTATTATAAAGGCAAAAGATGATGAAGATACAAATCTTACTTTATGAGAATAAAAGACGGGCATGCATCTGTTAAGCTAAACTCGTTTTGCATGAAAGGAATGGCCACAGTAGCACTGAAAAATATAGCAGTATGGAAGAGGAAAGGAGGGAATACAGGATTTGGTGGCATTCCCCACAGCTGTGGTGGAAAGAGTACTTGAGAAGTATGCCAGATACAATAGTGAAGAGGCCCCATATTTGACATACAATATGTTAATACTCTAATAAATAGACTTACTAGTTTTAAATATATACAGGTTAAAATACAGATTGTAAATACATTTTATATTTTTAAAATATCTACATTCATATTTTGTTACTGACCTGTTCCCCCTGCACCACCGAAAGATGTCATGGCCCTTTCTCCTTCCTGTCTCCTGGGAATACACAGAGGGAGCAGTTGTGAATTGCTCTGTGTGTCCCTTCCCTCCTCACTTTGCCCTGTGCCTGGGCAAAGTGTAGTCCTTGAGCCCTCATGTATGATCCAGTTAGAATGTGGCTCTTGTTCACACACAAACACCCTAGTTTGCAGATAATACAAGTACTAGTGTGAGGAACAACTGCTCAACAAACATTAGGATGAACAAACAAACACGTGATTGTTGAGCTAACAGAATAAAATGGGGTGTTGAAACAAACCACTGTCTGGAAAATTCAAACTAATATTCACAAACACTGTAGTGTAGTATTCATTCAGCCCAGTGTTTTAAGATATTACTAACCCACCCAGTAATTAATTTCCATGCATCTTTCTAACTTGTCTCCTTTATAAACCAGGATGGCTAGCAAAAGATTAGCTATCAGATATTTTAGCCTCTGAGGCCAGTTCCTGAAAAATCGGAGCTTCAGTCCTCCTTAGCATATTCGCTATATATTTTTAACTTAAATCTGTTCTGATTCCAAAACCAATTTAACCCTCAGCACCTAAGCTTAAGCCATAGCCAGTATCAACATATGGCATGGAGGTACATTTTGTTTTACTGATAAAAAAAGTAGGTTTCTCGTTGGCAACAAAGGGAGCTCTAGTTATTTAACAAAGCCTCTTTCCAGAACTTCATTGGCATCATTGCTGCCATAACTGATTATGCTTTTACAAAGCAAGACAGTAAATACTCTGTCAAGGTAGGCTATGTTCCATGAGAAACAGAGGGGAGGAGGAAGGGAAAAATCAATTTCTGAAAAATGGAAAAGGACAAAAGTGGTAGAGAATAAAATGCTGTGTTCCAGCTTCTCTGAAAGATTACAAGTGATGGGGAATGGAAAGCAAAAATGAGAAAAAGCTTTCAAGGTAGTTCAGGTATCTAAAATTCGGTGTAAATGCACTTTTATAAATAAATGAAGCATTTGTTTTTGCTGCATTTTACACCTTCATAGCACTTCATAACATTATGTATACATATATTTCATTTTTAAGTGCTGGGAAGGTGAACATTATAATTTTATATACATATATAATAATTTATGTAAAATAAATCATTTAGACTTAAAGTAGCCACTAAACTATGTGAGCAGTGATAGATCCATATACTTTGAATTGCAGATGCTGTAGTTGTCATAATACAGAATCATGTACCGATATCATGGTGACCAGCTGATAATCTCCCAGCTACCAAATTCTAGTGCTATATAGTGTGAAGATTTCAATTATCAGCTTCTAATGACTGAAGATTGCTATGTTCACTTTGGATCTGCACAAGCTGAAGGCCCCTTTCCTGGCACAAAGGGGAGGGTCAGCCATCTCTGCAGCACTGTTCCCACTCCTCTTGTGTGTGGTGGGGACAGCCAGAGATAGGACTGGAGGAAATGCACCTTGCACCTGAGATATCTGAGTGGTAAATCCTCCCAAAACTTAATGCAGCTTGAGGCTGCACTAACTTTGACTGTACTTCCTGCTCCGTTGGAGAACTTGTCTTTGGAGGTGGAGTTGGGAAAAAAAACCTGGCAACATGCTTCTGATGATTTGCAGGGACAATAGAGGACCCAAAGCTGATGGAGAGGCCTCTACGCAGATGACCTTTTGCTTTTGGTAGATCCCCTGAGATTCCTACAACTCTGTGACGGCTATGCAGTCCCTCCCTAATGAAATTATTAGGGGGGAAATGTTCCCGGGGTAACCTCATGGAGTGTTCTTCCCTCAATATCCTTGGGATTTTCCATGGAAGGGGACTAGAACACCCTCTACCAAGTTAATTCCTGTTTTCAACCTTCATTCAAGCTTTCACAATTTAGATAATTTAAGTTCCTTTCTTATTCCATTGTGCTTCATTCCTTGGATGGAACATCAGTAAAATAAACCTAACATTCAGAAATTCATCTCCCACAGTAGCATGTTATTGAATGATCCCTATTGTAAAAATCATACTTTTCCTCTGACCTTGTTGTTATTGTTTTGTTATATAAATTATTCAGCTTGGTATGTCATATAAGTTAGACACTCCAGCAACAAATGAGAAAAAGCATCCCATAGGATTAAAAATATGACAAGCAAGTTTGCTTTTCTTCAAGTATATATTCTAAAACAGGGCATTGCTTAAACCCAGACTGTGGTGTTTGATTAAATACACAATTCCCTGATAGAGTGTGTACTTTGGAATGAATAAGTCTCTCTTCCTGTCTTCCTCTGTGCAGAAGAAAGAACACTCTGAGGTGTGCAAGTCAAAGAAGCAAACTTAGCCTAGAATGGTTATTCCAAGTTTGGAGTTGAAAAATAACCATTAGAAGAATCATTTGCAATTGGCTAAAAGGAGAATGTCTGAGTTATGCTAGATAGTTCTAACTCCTATGTCTGTTAAAAGGTTGGCTTGGCTTTTCCATCATTCATTGCCTTTTTACTGAAGAATAATATTTAACCCAGATACCATGTGATGCATTCAGACAAAGAAACATAAAAGAAAACAATGTTTTTTTCTTGAGCTATAGCTAGAGGAAGATTCTTGGATGGTGGATCTCTATATTAGTGAGTCTTGAAATTTCTTGTCCGTTCATTTCTCTTTTGCTGATAGGCTTCTTTGGGGGAGAAGGGAAAGAGAAAATGCATTAAGAAAAGGATTCTCAATATTTATTTTTACTTTGGTTTTATCTTCCCATAAAATTCTCATGCACACAAAGTGCAATGAGAGTTTGAAAATAATGGATTGTAGCATCAGTAAATTCACAACAAAGCAGTATAGCCATTGAAAGATATCCTGATGGGAATTAAAGTTTGCCATCTGTTTTTAAATCAGATTTGCTATTCTTTAGCACTTCCCAAACCATTCATCACTCCCACACCTTTTATGCTATGCTTTTTTCTGGACACTTTCCTCGGATATGCTAACACCTACCATGTTCACTCATTAAGAAAATAGCACATTAAAATCTTTAAAAGTCAAACTTATGTCTCTTCTTCTTGGACATCTGGTTTTGGAAATCCCTCTTCTACATTTCTCCTGTGTTCTGCGAAAAGTGCAAAAGGATACAGGACACTGCTTATACAGTCTTTCTTATATACTACAAAATAGTCAATCTCATTCTATTGCAAATCAGGGCCCATTTGTAATAGAGAAAAAATTGTCTATTCATGTGGACCACTACTACTCCCAAAAGCACAATCCCTTCCTCATATCAAGTACAGTGTCTTTCATCCCCCTCTCTTTGTCCTTTGATCATATTCTTGCTAGGAACAAAACTAATCTAATTTGTTATTAAAATTCCTGTGCATGGAATGTTGTTAGTTTCAATTCTGATTCAGTTGAGAAGCCCTACAGGAACCAGCATTCTATGTCTTTCTTAACAGAATAGAGTTTGTATAAAGTTCCCATGTATTGGTCATGTCACAAAGTAACCAAAGTATTAAAGGGATGGCAGGTACATCATCTCCTTTCTACGCATTCTTCCCACTATTGTGCTTGTTTTGAATTTTCTGTTTGCTTTTCTTTTGCCCCAGAGGGTTTGTGCAGCAAGTTCATCATGACCAGATGGCTCCTTGCTTTAACTCCTCAGCTCAGGATTCATTTCTGTTTTTGGTTGCTTAGGTAATTCTTCACCCTACTACAGCTTCAAACTGGCATGGAAGTGAATTGGCAGGAGCATACATCAGTGTAATAATTCTTGTGTCTCATACTCCTGTTCTGAAGCTTAATTTGTTAAAGTTTGTAAAGCCTCTGGGGCCAAGGTATTCAAAACTAGTGTGGCAATACAAGTTGCCCCTTTTTTCCCCTGCATCAACTACCCACTTCCTTATGAGGGAAGATTGAAAAAAATTGGGTTCGTTTAGTCTGGAAAAGAGAAGTCAGAGGGGACATAACAGTTTTCAAGTACATAAAAGGTTGTTGCAAGGAGGAGGGAGAAAATTGTTCTTAACTGCTGAGAATAGGACAAGAAGCAATGGGCTTAAATTGCAGCATGGGAGATTTAGGTTGGACATGAGAAAAAACTTTCTAAGTGACAGGGTGGTTAAGCACTGGAATAAATTGCCTAGGGAGGTTGTGGAATCTACACCATTGGAGATTTTTAAGAGCTGGTTAGACAAACACCTGCCAGGGATGGTCTAGATAATACTAAGTCCTGCCTGGAATTCAGGGGACTGAACTAGATGACTTCTCTATGTCCCTTCCAGTCCTATGATTCTATGATCATGGGTAGTTGTGTGGGCATGGAAGCAACTCTACAGACCTGCTACTTCCTTCCCCCATGCAAATGGGGAGCAGGGTGAGGAAAGGGTGGAGCCTTGGCTGTGCCCCCCACCGGTGTGCTGGGAATGCCTGGTTTGCTGGGTATAGACCCTGCTCAGTTTATTACCTCTCAGAACATCTGGGAAAGTGAGAAAGAGATCGCGACTCAAAATCAGTCTCCCTTCTGCAGCTGCTCCAGGGCTAGTGTTACAGTGTGCCACCTCTATTCAGGGCAGATAGTTGTATCACAATCTAACCATTTTTTACTATAGTATCTGGATGGGAGCCCTACAACGTAAACTCACTTGTTTGTTGCTCAAGTGGTGTTGGTGATTAGTAGTTGGAGTGCTTTCCTTTGAGAGAGCAATTGCTTGATGTTAAGGGCCATATTTCATAGAGGTCCCATCTTTCAGACATCACAGACCTGAGGTTCTGACTGAGCACTTGTGAATATTAAGATCCAGTGGCACTTTCCACAGATGATATCCTGAAGCCATTATTCAGCATACTCCCACTGACAGATATCTGAGGCGCGCACACAAAAGTCCACAATACCTCTGAGCATTTCCCAGGCACTTTCACAGGAATCATAGTGTCCGTGATAAGCTCCACAATGCAGAAACAGGAAGGTTGTTGTTGTACAACAAAGATCGAGCCCTCTAAATGCCTGACTTTGGATAATCACTGTGCTTGCCCCAGTGGCTGGTCCCACAGCTTTGCATGTAAGAAGAGTGCATAACAGGAGTGGTAACAAAAAAAAATCTTTTTTTTTGGTGTAAATAGATATATTTGGTGTAAATAGATATTCAATATATAGTGCATTTTAGTATTAAAAATAGCCGTTTTTCAGAGTAAATTTTGTTCTAACTGTTCCTGAAAGATACTGCATTAGAAGGGATTATTTTTTTAAAAAATTATGGTTGTTCTTTTCCCATGATTTTAAGAAGAGTATGTGTGGGGGTTGAGGTTTCTTCAAGAGAAATAAATTATCTGTCTCCTGATAAAAAAAGAAAAGGAGTACTTGTGGTACCTTAGAGACTAACACATTTTTTGAGCATAAGCTTTCATGAGCTACAGCTCACGAAAGCTTATGCTCAAATAAATTTGTTAGTCTCTAAAGTGCCACAAGTACTCCTTTTCTTTTTTGGGAATACAGACTAACACGGCTGCTACTCTGAAACCTGTCTCCTGATAGTAACAGAATCAATGGAGGAAAAGATTCTTTTCTGATTTGGATATATTTTTGAGATACTCTTTTGGGTTAATTATTAGGTGATAAATCAGAATTCGTAAAGGACTGAGTATGATAGAGAAGAAAGGATTTAATTAAATTAAAGAGGTTCTTTCATGCTGGGGAACACTGCCAAACATATAAGATTTTAAAACCAAACATATAGTGCTGCTCTATGGGGGTGGGATTGAAATTGTCATTTTCTCCTTTCCAATCCATTTCATCCTCCCACTTATTCCATCACTGAAATCAGGATGGTGAATTTGTGATATCTTAATAATGTGTGAAATAAGAGGTCACAAATAAAGCATTATATAAGCTGCACAAAAAACAGAAGAGGTGAAGAAGTTGGGTATCAGAAAAAATCTTGTTCAGATACACCTCTTGAAAAAAAGCAAAACTGAGACCTGCAGAAACTAGTGAGATCTAATGCTTAGAACCTGGCTCAAAGAGCAAGACTCAGGGATTCAGTTCCCAAAGTCTGCCACTGACTAGCTGTATTATTTTTAAAAAGTCATTTTCACAAGTATTGGGCCAATGGGAATTTGCCTGAATAAAAACTGAGTAGGAACCTTACGGTTTGGTTGATAATTTGTTATTAATCTAGTGCTGCAGTGCCTGTCTATAGGCAATTTTGCAAAAACTGAGCCAAACAAGTCTTCTGTACTGTGTGTTTACAGTCTAACTCTGGTAGATAAAATGCTAACATTTAAAGGATGAGGCATCAGAGTAGCTGCCAACGAATTGCAGATCAATATTATTACCACTATTAATTTTTCACTAGCACTCAATTCTAGTTCTAGATGCTTTCCAAACATACACGTAGGCATGATTCTTGGTCCAGGCCAAATACCACCTCTTCCTCTGTTAAAAACAGTTCCATGCAGCTATCTGAACTCAACCCTTGCCAAAAGCTGAAACAAATAGAAAAGCTGTGCAGTGTGCCCTGAATGTCAGCAAAATTCAGACTATGTTGGACCAAGATTAGAATGAATTCCAGAGGTAAGATATCCTAAAAGAACAGCCAACCAGCATCGCCACTAGTATAAGAAATGGGGGTTCCAGCTTATTGCAATTATGGCATTATCTCTCAGGTAGGCACCATTTGTGCCTTTTTAAGTCATCATCAAACCTTAAACTTCACCTGGTAATTAAATGGCAGCAAGTACATACCCGCAGAGCACTGGCATAATGTTTAGAAGCCAAAATGCTGGGGGAGAGGGGGATAAAACTTTTTAAAGTATGATTTGAAGGAAAATAAAGAGGGAATTGCCCATGAATATTGAGCAATGATTATTTCCGTCCTTGTTATAATTTGATCCATGTTTTGTTTGTTTTTCTTTATCACTTGATTAGAGGAGAAATATTTTTATAACCAGGAGTTGTTTATATTTGGTTAAGGTGCCCATTTGGGCATGACCACTGAAGGTTAACGTTTAATCTCTCTGTGCTTCAGAATTTCCCCATCTGTAAAATGGTTTCATAATGGTGATACTTATCTGACAGGGCCATTGTGCTGCTCAATTAACTGTTTGTATAGCATTTTGATATCTTCGATGAAAGCTATGTATATAAATGCAAAGAATGATATTGTTAGGGTAATTTCCTTTTTTTATACTATCTCTCCCCTTTCCCAAATTAGCTCCTACATAAAAACCTATCTTTAAGTAGCTGAGAGCACAATCCTAAGTAGGAGATATACTCACTACCTGGAGGATTGGGTCCTGGGCCAAATTCCCCTCCCTTTGCAGAACATGAGTAACTGACATTGAAAGGAAAGGTGATTTTTTTGTATCCTACAGAGGAAAAATCAGGACATAAATAGGATTTTATAATCACCAAAAAGTTTAGTTACAGGTATGTTAACTGGTGAAAATGACATGATCACTGTGTGGAAAGGTAATAAAAATGGGACTTCTATATTTTACTACTAATGTGAGCAAAAGCAAAGTTATTTACATGATTCTGGGATTAAAGAGAATGCTGATAATCATATATATACATAAAAACACCATTTCCACCACTTAAGTGTTACAACTATTAAAGGGAAAGCACCTTTTAGATTATGATTTTGTTATATAATAGCAAGAGAAAAAAATGTAAGTGAAATATGATCACTTCTACAGCAGGGTTGGAAAAAAAGGGGGGGGGATTTTGTTTTAAACTAAACAAAATCAGATTCAAGTAAAATGGATTTTGGTGCCTGCCAGATAAACAGTAAAAATCAGCACGTGTCTTTATGCTCCAGGGATCTTCTGTGTGCTAGATCAACAACTGCCAGGAGCAAGAAGGACTTGCTGAAGAGCAGTCAAGGAAATCTACACCTAGAGTTCAGACACAAATGAAGGGGTGAGATCAGGTTAATGGGGGAAATATGTCAAGTGTTTGTGGTTTTGCCCAGATCTGGAATTCCCTTGTGCTTTCTCAGAGCAAAGCATGTGTACATTTAAGAAGTTTACTTGCTATGTCACGTGAAGAGTGCAACTAAAGAAACTGGAAGCCACCCAACCAGGTGGACTCGGGAGGAGATTAGCCTAAGCAACCTGAGAGCTTGGAAATGCCAAGGCATTGCTTCTGTGGTCTATCTGGGTGGCCAGCGCCAAGAGGAGCAATGGAGGGGTCAATACCTGGGGAGTGCACTTGAGTGACCCAGAGCTATGAACAGAGATCAGTCACTATCCAGACCTAGGGAGCTTTGCAGTCCATAGGATTCAGTGGTTGGATCCCTTTTACAATGAGCTGGTGTAGGTTGTAATATTTACTATTGCTAAATCCTTTTGCAATTTGAAATTCTGCCTGCAGTGTCTCCTTTGATTCCATTTTGTTTAACACTCAAAAAACACATCACATCCTTAATATACTGAAGGTTGACTCACACAGCTGCATGTTGCTGCATGTATAGGAAACGCTACAGTAATCAAACATTGCAAGGCAGGCAATAATGTAAGCCATTGATATTTCAACCACTCTTCAATTGTTTAGGTCTTTCTATTTCCTGACTAATGAAATCTGACATCTGTTGATATGATGAAAACAGGAGATGCTAGTTCTTACCAGTTTTGTCTGTATTTTGCTGGAAAAGTTAGTTATTCATTCTCACTGTAGGTTTGTGGCAATCATGCTTCTTATTAGTTCTTCTGGTGCTTATAGACTCCTGTTTTCACAGGCAATGCAGCTGTGCTAGAGCTGATCAAACAGGTTTGCCCCACTTCTTTGTGCCCTCAGTGTGTCTCTATTTCAGTTTCTATCTCAATAATTCCTTAGAAGAGATCAAGAGTCTCCCATTAAGCCCCATGCTCTCTGCCCCCCTGCTTATCTAATAAATATTTCCCCCCTTGGGTTCTTTTGGGAGAAAGGGCTTGTGTCTCCCTGAGGATGACTGCCAGGCCCATTTCTCCCACTCAAGGTGTGAGCCAAGGTCATCCCTCTTCCTCACTGTGGTCTCCATGTATTCCTCTCTGAAATGGGCTTGTGGAGGAGGTGACATGACACTGAGGTATCTTCTCCTAGGGATAGGTTAACAGAATGATTTTCAGCTGACATTCAGCTATTAGGGACCTGGGCTACTGGTTCTGCTCCATCTATCAACAGCAGACATAATCTAGGTTTCATAAAACCCACCTAATGGTGCCTGTATGGCCCAGGAACATCCATGAGAGGCTACTGACTAGGTAGGCCCACTCCTCAAGGCTACTACTGGAAGAGTAGAAGCAGCTCATTTTTCCCAACAGCTACCCTCTCTGGCCAACAGAAGACACTCTTGCCTGCTCAGTTAAGCCTCAGGTAGATGACATGAGAAGAAAAAAGCATCTTTAGGTTAGAGGAAACAACTAATTTCCATCTAGGTACTCCATGGAACAAAGGTGATAGAACCTTTCCTAGAGATCTATCTACCCCGGGGGGGGGGGGTCAGAGAATACTTACTATACACACAAAGCAGTGGAATTTATACACAAATGCTGTAAAATGCATAAATTTCATAGAAAAAAATTGAGATTATTTTCCCCTTTAATCCCTTTCACTTACAGTCTAGTTTTAGTTATAGCTTGTTGTAATATTAACTGTTATCTTTAACAATATTCATAGAGAAGAGTGATTTTTATGTTGGTGGTACCCATGAAGTATTATCTAGTATTCACAGACAGGGGGAAATGGTATCATTATATAAATACAATTAAAACCTCATTGGAAGATGTCCTGCACTCACTGTTCCCCTGACTAATTGCATGAACACTGTTGTAAGACTTTACCATAAATCTCTAACCGATAACTCTTTGCACCAGTTTGTATTCCTGCCAGTGCCAGGTAGGAGTAATGAATGTATTGTATTTAACAAGTAGTATCTCATGTCACCACAAGAATACACAGGCAGTGATTTCACATTCCTGGCTCAAATTGTACATTTGGCTTGCAAGTGTAAAGAAGTGAAATTTAACATGCAAAATTATGAACAAATATTTGTTTTGCTGTGTTATTTTTCATAAATTTGAGTGTTGATAATCTCATTCAGCCAGTATAGCTTAGTTCTAAATTGCAACATTATTTCCAACAACAGTCTTTCATGAGCAGGGACTCTTAGTGCCATTTTAGAGACTAACAAATTTATTAGAGCATAAGCTTTCGTGAGCTACAGCTCACTTCATCGGATGCCTCATAAGCTCACGAAAGCTTATGCTCTAATAAATTTGTTAGTCTCTAAGGTGCCACAAGTACTCCTTTTCTTTTTGTGAATACAGACTAACACGGCTGCTACTCTGAAACCTGTCATTAGTGCCATTTTATATCAGTTTTGCAGGAGGAGCGGTTGCTCAGTACAAACAAAGCTGAGGTCACAAAACTCATTGTGTTAGACATTCAAAGCAGTTAACAAGGACTCTGCATTGCAACTCAAAGCTGAGCCCACAACTATCACTTTGGAAACGTCCCCCACTGACACATCAGGGTCGATCAGGCCTCCAGAGACAAAAAGCAAGAGTACTGAATCACTGTGCTTCCTATTAACTAGGATTGGTAGGAGACTAGTCTGAGGAAGCTGTGCAAAACATTTTTGAAAAAACCCAATAACCCTAGGTAACCTGGAGTCAGGTAAGTTTCTTTTGCTTTCTGGATTTGTTCAAAACCCAAATCAGAGATTTGCTGAAAGGCTTCAGGCAAGTCTAGACCAAATGTCAAACGAACTTGGTACAAGATTCAAGTGAATCAGGCAATTTATATTTAGGGTAGGAACCAGGCAACACAAACCTGTCTGAACCAAGGGCCTAATCCAAAATCCAAGGGCCTAATCCAAAATCCATTTAAGTCAGTGGGACTCTATTATCCTCAACTGGCTTTGGATCAAGTCACAAAAAATGCAACGTTTCACTGAGTTCTACTATTCGATTCTGAATGTTCACACACGATCAGATTCTTGTTGAAATGGTTTTACTAATATCTGAAATATTTAAAACTTTGGTAGCACTTGTTCATTTCCAGACAAGAATCCTGGAGGTTAAATGCTCAAAACTATAACTTAGATTCATATCTAAAGTTGGTAAATTTCATTACAAAAAGTTACTCCATTGTTAGAGACTACTATTATTGAGACAAGAGATAAAACTAATGTCACATTAAGTGGCACAGTGCCAGTGTTCATGCTTGAATGAGAAATAATTCAAAGCATCTATAATGTTAGTAGCTTTGTGTGACTGCAAAAGCCACTCCATCCACAGATATGTAATTTATACAGCACTTTCCAAAGTGCCTTGACTTGCACTGAATGGTATAAATGCTCTTATGTGCCAAATATTAACGGAAGCCTTCAAGAAGCGTATTTATTTTTGAATTATCAGGATCTATAAGTGTTCTCTGAATGCCAGCTCCCATGATAAACTAAATATGAACTCATCATTCATTAGTTACCTTTCTCTCTCACAAATACAGCACTTTGTTACTTTAGCTCTGCAACTTCAATATATTTGTGCTTCTTTATGTGCCTACTTTACAGGCTGAGCATGCTTTCCTGGAGCACTGATAGGTTCTAGATGGTTTGTGCTGTTCCAATTACTGAGTTTCCCCCACCCCCATCTGGAGAATCAACCAGGAAAGATCTTATTGATCAATGCAAGGTCAGTCATCAGCTAAAGCATCATCACCCACAATCTGATATCAAAGCGCCTGATGTCACTGCAACAATAAGACTTGGCTGGAGATTCTGCTAGCTTTGTGGTATCATCCGTCACCCCTTACAATTTCCCCAATAAAAGCAAGAGTGAAGGAAGGGTAAGGAAGGTGGGGGAAGTCACAGTGTAGAGACGATCTCCTTGAAAAGCATTCTCTTGGGGAATAAATCTAAGGACAAGATCAGTGTTGGAATGTTTCTGGTATATAGCAACCTCTCCACAGCTCCAGTGGATTCATGCCAGAGCTAATAGACCTGCTGCCTGATGCAAGGGATTCCCATATTAGTTTAGTCCCTGGACTAATGTGTACAATGAATTAATGTGAATGAGGCTCTGAAACATTTGATCGCTCTTTCCTCCTCTTCTTTATTTTCTCCTTTGCCATCTGCAACTCTGTGCTCTCAAAGGGAACCTTAAAATGACTACTTTTCCAGGATATCCTTTGGAGATTCATATTTTCCTCCACCTCTGCCTGTTGTGGTTCTGGTCTGTATCACCTTGTCTTCTACCTCAGTACTTTACCAGCAACCTTATTTGTCAACTAGTATCTGTGTGCAGCTAAGGGAAGAGAAGTAGATTTGGGAATTAAGTTTTATCAGTATGTCCAATCCAGATCCACTCCTGTCTCATACATTTCCTCTTGTATATCCCCACACCTTCTGAAACTCAGTCTCTTTAAAGCTGAGTGAAGCAAACGGACTTCAATGGAGCTGCACCAGTTTACACCAGCAGAAAATCTGTTTTATCTTTCATGCTTATCTCTCTGCTAATATAGCTCAGTCCTGACTTCTACTTGTTCCACCACCAGATCTTTCTTGAGCAGAGGCTGCTAGTAGCATATTGTGTCAGAGTATTTTTAGAAAGAATAAGTGACCAATGGGGAGAAAGGTCTCTAGGCTAAGCACAATACTGAATATTGGTGTACAAGTTAACAATTAAATGTCTCAAAATTCCTGAATTCCACATCTAGAAATAGTTCTGTTATGGTCAGAGCAGAACCATACGTAGTGTATAACCACAGTGATGATACAAAAGGCCTAAAATTCTGTATTGTGAACACTGACGCAATGGCAGCACTTGATCTCAGAGCATGTCTGGATCTTAAACGGATCACCAGTAAACCTGCTTTGCCTTATTCTCTCCATCTGAAAATAATGTATTTAGGAGGAGCTGCTGCCTACAGATTACCTGCGCTCCCAAGCAAATAAAACCAAATAAAACCTGATGTGGTACCAAGGCATGACAGTTATCATAGATCTGTCTTCCTCTTCTCTCACCTAGCTTTTTGTTTTTGTGTAGCTGAACAACAGTTGCATTTAGGTGGTCCTTAGCTCCCTTCAAATCATCTCTGCCTGGATTTGTAGAATTGGTTCATTGTTCAGCTGAGTTTACAGCCCTTTAGTTTACATATTTTGTCACTGAAATGGACCTTATTCTCCATAGCAAATCGGTGGCACCTCATCCTGGAAAAGCCTTTTTTTCCCCTGCTGGCACTGAAGTAGCATAAAGTTATATTAGCTATTATTCAGGTCTGTGAACAAGCCTAATGTATTAGTGCTTTGGCTGTCTATCAACAATATGTAACAAGTGAAAACTGAAGGTTTTGGATCAGGGCAGCAGTTTAAGTCTACTGCTGCTGAACTACTAATTAATTAATATTTTGGTTGGGGAAGATGTTAGACAGGATGTCATTTTAACATCTATTCATTCAGCTGCTGCTGTGTATTTCTTCATGGTGTGATACACACCATGTTAACATACAGGATAAAATATTAAATATTGCCTCTGAAAAAATGGAATTTCCTCCTACCTATCTCCCTGGGAATTCCAATTAACTGGCCTCTCAAAAAATAACCACAAAAGTTTTCAGCCAAACAACTGAGAAATAAATACTATAGCAAGCATTTTCTTACTAAAATGCCTGTAAAATTGGGCTCTCACTTAAGAGGTAAATCTCCAAAACTTACTGCAGTGCTCTGCCTATTCAGTATATTGAATACTTTAGAAGTGTGTGAACATTCATGCTAATAACTAGTCATTTCCCTCACCATCTAGTTCTGCATTTAAAGTTTGTGTGAAATCTCTTAAGCAAACCACAGTGAGGTATAGAACCACAAGTTACTGACTCCTAATGAATGGACTAACTAGGCTTTTCATATCCCAGCTGAAAAATATTCCCCCAGTCAGAGTTTCAAACAGAGTGTCACATATTTCCTTATACCTCGCTCCTAAATTAACCAAAGAGACAGCTTTGTGAAGCCAAAATCAGAGCCCATCAAATGAGACTTTTTCTAGCTAGCTAGCTCGCTCGCTCGCTTGCTCTCGCTCTCTCTAAGAAAGATCTGACTTCTACCATGACAAACAAGCATCTCAAACCACATCCCCTTATATTGTGCTGGGAGGAATTGGCCAATTTACTACAGCTGGACACAACAATATTTCCCTGGTAGGAAGGCTCAGCCCCTGCCTGCCTTTAAGGTCATGCAGCTGTGGTCTTTCCTCTACAAAGGGAGAGATTTTTAACGCTTTCCTTTCCAAGTACTGAACAGAGTCTACGCCTCCTCACAGATTCTGACTGTTAACATTATATGAAAGCAGTGCAAAGGCATTTTTAACTGAGAATTTATCCCAAACCAATTTGACCCAAAGCCAAGCAAACTGGGTCTACTAAGAAATTACTCACAAATATTAGGCAACAAATATGGAAGTTTTTGCACAGCTCTTCTCAAAAAGCTGACCCCCTATAGAGGAAACATTAATGTTCTGATCTTGCAAATGCTTACACATGTGTTTAACTTTGCACCTATAAGCAGCTCCATTGAGGCCAAGGAAACTACTAACATGAGTAAAGTTAAGCTTGTATATAAGTGTTTGCAACAATGGAACCTAAATGAAGTGCAGAATAAGAAGAAATAATCCAGGGATATTCCTAGAACCACTGCTGTGGCTGCTAGTATGGAATCAAGAAAGATACAGGAGACTACCTCTGGCACAATTCAGATCCATAAGGGGCTTCCCCGTTCAATGTCTGGTGATGCAAAATCTAGTTGGAGTTTACACATTCTTTTGAAGATGCTTCTTTGAAATCACAATGGCACACTGTGCTACACTTAGCCCAAGAGACAGTTGTAGGATAGACTTTTCCCAGTATACCATGCTTGTCAGGCTGTAGCTACTGGGTTGAAAGCAAGAGTTTGCTCTTTATGAAGGTTTTTGCAGCCAGCTTGTGGTTGGCTGCCAATGACAAATAGCCATTGCATGGGGAAATCATAAAAGTTAGAGTAAATATTTTAAAATGGCATCCTTGAATAAAGTTTGTAAAATGAAGCATAATATTGCAAGGGAACACAATGTATGTTTGATGTAGGGAAAGGATTTATCAGCTGTGGTTTCTGTTACATTTGGACTGAAGAATAATAAACTTACCTTCAAATAGCTTCCTTTAAAATAATGAAAAACCTCATCACTTTAGTAACTTGGGGAATCCCAAACCTATGTAACTATCTCTGATAAATATTCAGATTTTGCCTGGGGATAATTAACACTGCAAGTAAGTGCTTTAGTTACTATATGTAAATGAATTCCCTTCACTGAATTTATTTCAAACTCTATTAATAAGACTTTCAAATGAATTTCAATTAAAGAGGCAACCATAATTAAATAACGTTAAACAATTATAAATTACTGGAAAACATGCAAAAGTCCAATTGCAGCACAACTCATATATGAATTACTTGTATCATTCTATAAATTAGTTGGTATGGTGTCTCTATTGTTAGCTGTGTATCAGTTTTATGAAATATGCTTCTGGATACCTGAATTTTTACCATATAGACGGACTGAAAGGCTTTCTATTGCTCATGACCGGAGGATTCCTGTTGCAAAGGATTAGGTCCAACAAAATCTGATTACAATGGATTGAAAAAATGGTGGGTGAGATACTATGAACTCATGTATCAATGTTTGTTTGTCTATGCAGTCTTTTAGTCTAAAACAAAGAGACAATTCTAAGATGCTTCTGAGACATTCACACAGCTCTGTATATAGGAAACAAAGGAGCAACTGAAACACAAGGAGCCATGTTCAGAACAAGAATAATACAACAGAATCATTTAAATCTGATCTTTTAGGTTTTGGGAAAAGCAGGGTTGAATGAGCTATGTCAAAGGAAGTAATGAGTAAGATCCTAATTCAGGAAAGCACTTAAATTCATGCCTAACTTTAAGCTTAAAGTACCACTTTAAGCACTTAAATACATGCTTAAATATAAGTGGATCTCCTCAGATTGTGTAAATTGTCATAGTTCCACTGAATTTAATACACACAGTGAAGTCAATGAACCTATGACAATTTACACCAGCTAAGAATCTGCCTCTGAGTGCTTTGCAGAATCAGGGCTTACAAGAACAAGGGAACGGCAGAGGCCCAGACAAGTGATTCTAACAGGAGTTATGTGAACACATATCTGGGATCATTGAGTCCCTTATTTCGCAAAAAAGAGGTGTGGAAGTTTTATAGACTAAGGCCTGGTCTACACTACAAAGTTAGGTTGATGTAAGTTGCCTTGCATCAACCTATTTGGGCATATGTCTACACTCAAATTTATCTTAGGCGGATGTTAGCACCCTGTTAACAGTGACACAGTAAAACTATCTCCCTAAACAGCATAGAGCCATGGTTAACATACTGAGGTTGATGCAATGAGAGTGTAGACATCGCATGATCTATGTCAACCCTAACAGTCCCCAGCAGCTGTCCCACCATGACCCATTCCCTGCAACAGTGACCACTCTGGTGACAATTGTAAACTTCCCTGCACATGGGTAACAGAGCCTAGAAGCCATCCCACTCTTTCACACACATACCCCACACATACCCCGAGTGTTTTTGAAATTCCTTTTCCTGATTGCCACACCTTGCTGCTCACCCTTGTTGTGTGCAACTGCCTAACTGACCATGCCAGCTCCAAGCACTAGATGTGCTGCTGCCTGGAGTAAACAGGCAGTATTGGATCTCCTGGGCCTGTGGGAAGAAGAGGTTGTGCAGGCACAGCTATGGACCAGCCGTAGAAATGTGGACATTTACAAACAGATTGCACAGGGGATGGATATCTGGGATCAGCAACACTGCCGTGTGAAAGTGAAGGAACTTTCCCAGGGATACCACAAGGCCAGGGAACGCCAACAGTAGATCTGGTGATGTCCCATAGACCTGCCCCTTTTACAACAAGCTGCATCCCATACTTCACGGAGATCTCACCAGCACCCTGTAGACCACTGTGGATACTTTGGTGAACCCCCAAGACATAGATCCCTGTCAAGAACAGCTAGGAAATGGGAGTGGGAGAGTTGTGGAGGGTGTGTGTAGTTATGCCACAAGCCAAGATCTGTTTGAGACAGTCTAGTCAGTCCCACCAGCCAAGCACAGATGAGCCTGAAGCTGGGGCAGGAACCTCGAGTAAGTGTGTGCATGCATTTTCCCTTACAATGTTTTGGTGTAATGATGATACCCAATCCATCCCCAAGTAAGACACAGGTATCAACTTTTCATTGTGTTACTTGTACTAGAAGAGGAAGATGTATAACAAACAGAGGCAGAGTTAGCATCTGCTTTTCATTCCCCTGTTGGATGAGGCGGGGAGGGAGGGCATGCAGAGCTATTTGTTTATATGCATAGGTACGTCCCTTTTATCGTCTTGAGAGATCTTAATGAAATTTTCATGGAGATACTCTGCAATCCTCTCCCGAAGGTTTCTAGGGTGGGCGGCCTTATTTCTTCCTCTACACTAGGACATTTTCCCACAACACTCTGCAATAGGTTCAGCTGGCACCATCTCAGCAAACAGGCTAGCAGCTGTTTAGTCCAGGCCCAAGCAGCTTCAGGACACCCATAGCAGCTGTGTTCTCTGTGCCTTTGTGACCCTCAAGAGTGAGATATCAGCTAAATCCACCACTGCCTGTGGGAAATAATGCCAATATTCAGTGCCTTTGCCCTGTACTCGTGCCCATGGAATAGGGACCAAAATTTTAAAGCTTCATGCACAGAACAATCTTCCCCCACTGCCCTTGTGAGCCATACTTACCCTGGCAAGCCTGGCAAGCAGTGCTGTGCAGAGGCACTTCAAAGCTGTAGTGTCTATAAGCATTTCTTATTAAAAGTCTTTATGAGAATAAGGGAAGGGCCTATTTAAACATATATTTCCGTGTCATTTGTGACTGAAATCCAATAATACATCTATCTGTTTTTATCAGCAGCTTCTGGCATGGTGACCTTGAGAGGTGTCCTCTCTACACCCACAGAATGCCTGATCCTGAGGAGGAGAAAGGACTAGGGAGGACATGTTCAGCAAGATCCTGCAAGCCAGTGCTGCATCAGACTGTGTACAAAGGGCTTGGAGGGCCAATATGACTAATAGCATTGAGAAGGAAAGAGAAGACAGGCCCAGGAGTCCGACCAGGACACGGAGAGGAAAATGCACTGAAAAAAATGAAATATTAAACTGTATTATGTTTAGCCACTAGGTGGCACAATGTGTAGCACAGAACCATAGAAATGTAGGGCTAGAAGGACCTCCAGAAGTCCCTCCAACACCATGTACTGTGGCAGAGCCATACAAACGTAGATCATGCCTGAAAGGGGTTTGTCCAACCTGTTCTTTAAAACCTCCAGTGATGGAGATTCCACAACCTACCTTGTAAGCCTATACCAGAGCTTAACTACCCTTGTAGTTAGAAAGATTTTGTAATATCTAACCTAAATCTCCTTGCTGTGGATCAAGCCCATCTTTTCTTGTCCTGTTAGTGGACATTGGGAACAATGGAACACAGTCCTTTTTATAACAGCCCTTAACATATTTGAAGACTGTTATTGGGTCTTCTCTGAGTCTTCTTTTCTCGAGACTAAACATGCCTGGGTTTTTTAACATTTCCTCACTAAACCTAAACATTTTATCACTTTTGTTGCTTTCCTCTGGTCTCGCTCAAATTTAACCACATCTTTCCTAAAGTGCAGCACCCAGAAATGGACACAGTACTGCCTCTGAGGCCACACCAGTCCTGAGTAGAGTGGGACAATTGCCTCTCATGTCTTACATATGTTATACTTATAAGAAGCACATGGGATCTTATAGGGAAGAAGGCAGGATGCCGCATTTACAACAGTTAGCTTTTGCTTTTCAATCATACCCACACCCACACCATGAACACAGTCCTGCCAGTTGATGTTTATAGTACCAGTCCAGAGTCTGGATCAATCTAGGGGTCAGCCAGATTGGTCGCAGAGGGGAACAGGGCTCTGTCAGTCGCGATCCAATGCTCCTGAAGTGTGGCAAGACAAACCCAAAGTCCCATGGCCAAGCACCCTGTTCTTATAGTCTTTTTTCTTTTTGAAGTCTATGGATTTTGCTGTGTCAATTTGTGACCAGTTACTTCTTAATGGGTGTATCTTTTGATGTAAACATTCCAAAACACCTCCGAGAGGGTCATCCTGTCCTGGTAATTTAATCAATTGCCCTGTCTTTAGGGGTACCAGCCTTCACTTCAGGGTTGTCAATCTGTCCTTCCTTTATTATAGATGCATGTTGATGGTTCTTTGATGTAGTTCAGTCTCTTCACTCCTTCTTCATTGACCATCTGGCTATAACAATGGCCTTCACACCTTGTCTTTTCCTGATGCATACATTCCTCATTCACACAAACAATCTTTTAGAGAGACCTTTGAGAATACAAATAGTGTCAGTTTATTTTGAATTACCTTAACATAGACACAATACAGGATCCTGTCTCTTACTTACTAAACCTTAAAACAAAGAAATGTATATTTAACTAGAATGCCTAATTTGTAATACACATAGGAAACCATAGTAGACATTATAACTTATCCTAAAACGAAAGGGTGACCATAATCAGTCATAAAGATTCTGGTCTGTCCCTGCCTGAACATCAGTACAGACACTGGCAGTCTGTCAGGATGAAATCAAATCATACATTAATTCTCATAGTACAATTATAAAATCCTGCTCCTACATATACAACACTTCTTTTAATACATCCCAAAATGATATTAGCCTTTTTGCATTTGTATATGCAATTTGTGATCCACCATGACCCTAAATCCTTTTCAGGGGCCTGTTACCCAGTTATTCCCCATGTGGCAGTTGTGCATTTGATTTTTCTTTCCTAGGTAAAGTAATTTGCACTTATCATCAATGAATTTCATCTTGCTGAATTTAGACCAATTCTCCTATTTGTCAAAGTCATTTTGAATTCTAATCCTATTCTCCAAAGTGCTTGCAACCCATCCCAGCTTGGTATCATTTGCAAATTTTATAAGCATACTTTCCATTCCATTATTCAAGTCATTAATGAAAATAGTGAATAGTGCCACAACAAGGACTAACCACTGTGGGATGCCAGTAGATACTCCCTCTAAGTTTTGACAGTGAACCATTGAAAACTATTCTTTCAGTATGGTCTTTCAACCAGTTGTGTGTACAACTAGTAGTAATTTTATCTAGACCATATTTCTCTGGTTTGCTTTTGAAACTATCATATGAGATTGTGCCAAAAGCCTTACTAAAATCAAGATATATCACATATATTGCTGCCCCCTCCCTTCACACACATATCCACTAGGTCAGTAACCCTGTCAAAGAAGAAAATTAGGATGGTTTGGCATGATTTGTTCTTGACAACTCCCATGCTGACTATTGCCTGTTATCCTCCAGATGCTTACAAATTGATTGTTTAATCATTTGTTCAAGTATCTTTCCAGATATCAAAGCTAGGCTGGCTAGTCTAAAATTGCCCGGATTCTATTTGTTCCTCTTTCTGAAGTACTATGTTTGCCCTTCTTTGGTTTTCTAGGACTTCACCTGTCAGCCAGGACCTTTCAAAGATATTGCTAATGGATTCAAGATTATTTCAGCTAGTTCCTTAAATACCCTAGAATGAATTTCATCAGACCCTAATACATCTAAGTTGTCTAAAGATTCTTTAACCTATTCTTTCCCTATTTTAGCTTGCATTCCTTCTACCTTTTTCTTTCTCTGGTCCCCATTAACCTTTTCAGTGAAGACTGAAGCAAAATATGCATCAAACACCTCAGCTTTCTTGATGTCTTCAGCTATTAGCTCTCATTCCCTGCTAAGAAGAGAACCTGCACTTTCCTTCATCTTTTTCTTGCTCCTAATGTATTTAAACAACCTCTTCTTATTGTCTTTTACTTCCCTTGCTAGGGGGCCTCGTTTTGTGCCTTAGCCTTTCTGATTTTTGTTCCTAAATGCTTGTGCTGTTCTTTTGCACTCCTCCATAGCAATTTGTCCATGTTTCCACTCTTTGTAGGATTCCTTTTTAATTTTCAGATTATTAAAGAACTCCTGATAGAGCCATATTGGTCTCTTCCTATTCTTCCTATCTTTCCTTCCCATCAGGATAGTTTGCTGTTTTGCCTTTAATATTGTCTACATGAGAAATTGTCAGCTCTCCTGAACTCCTTTTCTCCTAAGATTTTCTTCCCATGGAATCTTACCTACCAGTTCTCTGAATTTGTTAAGGTCTGATTTTTTTAAGTCCATTGTCATTATTCTGCTGCTCTCACTCCTTTCTTTCCTTAGAAATACGAAATCTCTCTTTCCTGCTGTTACCCAAATTGCCTTCCACCTTCAGGGTCACTACACACTTTCTTCTTGTTGGTCAGAATCAAATCTAAAATTGCTGCCCCTCTCGTTACTTTGTCCACTTTCTGGAACAAACAGTTGTCCCCAATATATTCCAAGAACTTATTGGAAATGTTTCGTTTGGTCGTATTACTTTTCCAACAGATGTCTGGAAAGTTAAAGTCCCCCACAACTACCAGGTCTTGTGTTTTGGATATTTCTGTTATTTTTTCTAGAAATGCCTCCTCCACCTCCTCTTCTTGATTTGGTGATCTAGAATAGACCCCTACCATGATCTCACCAGTATTGTTTACCCCTTTTATCTTTACTCAGAGATTCACAACTCATCTGTGCCACATTCTTCTGGACCTCAGAACAAGTGTATATATTCTTGATGTATCATGCAAAACCTCCTCACTTTGTACCCTGCCTGTCCTTCCTCAATAAGCCACACCTTGTATAGCAATATTCCCAATTTGAGATTTATACCTCCAAGTCTCTGTGATACCAATTAAGTGATAATTTAGTTTATGCACTAATACTTACAGTTCTTCCTATTCATTCCCTATACTCCTCACATTTGTGTATAGACATCTAAGAAGTTGAGCAGATTTCCCCCTCTTGTTTCCCTTATCTGAGCTGAGAACAGCCAACAGTACATTAAAGAGTCTCATGGAAGACACATCTGGTGTATCTCTCCATAAAAGAATCTCTGTAGTCAGTCCATAATTGGTACAAGAGTCTGATCTGCTAGTAGTACTCCTGAAACCTATTGTGTACAAGAGGTACATGACAGGCATCAAGATATATCAGGTCTTCTCCGTTACAAAAACCCAAATACCGCAGTTCCTATGTTAACCTACATGTCCAAAAATCCTGGACTCTCTTTTTCACTTCTTGGAGAACTCCACGTTTGCAGCTGCCTAAACTCCCGAACATACCATTTGGCATCATAGGCCACATCCTTACCTCTACCACTGCATGATGGTGGACAGCAGGAGAAACCACAACTTTACATTCATTGATCTGTAGGGAGAACTACAGCTAGTGTATGTGAAGCCACAATGGACTACAATTGTGCATTGAAAGGACAGAAATGTTTACTTCCTTTCCAATTTTAAAGTTCCACTCTGCTAATTTATCTTAAAGGTTTATTGCCTGTGTTTTTTTGCACATTGTGTGTTTGTTGTTGTTATTGTTTTGTATTGGCATTGGTGTTCCCACTCAATAAACATCTATTTTTGGAGAATAAAATAATCTTCATAAATTCATAACACATATTGCAGAATACATAGTGGTACTCAAAGCGAATGTAAATGTAAATGCACAACAAGCACCACATAATATAAGAAAACTCTCAGTCTGATTTATACATGTACAGAAAGCCCTACACAATTCCAAAGCTCCAAGCCCAGAGAACTCTTTAGCACAGCACACTGCTGTGGATACCACTAAAGTGCTCTTTCAAAGCCTCCCTCAACTGAATAGCTCCAGGTTAGGTTCTTGTGTCCAGCTGTTCAAAGTCAGCAGATAGCTGCTCCACCTCCACCCTCCTCCCTGGCAGCAGGGAAAAGCCTCACAGATATTTTGCAGGACACAACAGGCAGCTATAACCATTGGGATATTTTTCTCAATGAGATCCAATCTAGTGGATAAGCATCAAGAGCATCCCTTCAGTCTACCAAAAGCACACTCATCTGTCATTCTGCACCTGCTGAGCCGGTAGTTGAATCTTTCCTCTGTGCTGTTGAGATGCCCAGTGTATGGTTTCATGAGCCAGGGAAGCAAGGGGTAGGCTGGGTCTCCTAGGATCACTATTGGAATTTCAGTATTGCGAATGGTAATTATCCAGTCACAAAAGAATATCCCTAATTGCAGCTTTCTGAACAGTCCTATGTTCTTAAAGATGTAAGCGTCTTGCACCTTTCCTGACCACATTGATACTGATGAAGCATCCCTGGTAATCCATCATGGCTTGCATAATCCTTTCTATTAATGTACTCTGTAGCAAGATAGGTGGGTTCCAAAATAGGGGTATATGTGTCATCTACTGCCCTACCTCAGTTTGGGATCCCCAGGCTACAAATTCATCCTCTATGTCATTGCCAAGAGTCACAGTTTAGTGAAACAGAAGACGATTAATGGCCCTACACACTTGCATGACAGTGGACTTTCCAATTCCAAAATGATTTCCAACTGACTGATAGTATTCAAGCTTCCAAAGTATAGCACTACTTGCTTCTCCACTATCAAACCAGCTCTCAATCTGGTGTCTACACACTGGAAGGCTGGAGCTCAGCACATAGATTCAAGAATGTTGCTTTTCACATCCGAAAGTTCTGTCTCCACTGCTCATTGTCACAAACCTGCATTACAATGCGATCCCACCAGTCAGTGCTTGTTTCTCTGCCCAGAAAGCAGTGCTCCACTACTTGCAATTGCTCTGTGAATGCCACCAACAACCTTGAATTCTTTGTAGCTATATCCCTCAGCAATGTGTCCTCCAAGAAATCGTCATGTCCCCCGTTGTTGAGGTTCTTCCCAAGACTCTGATAATACTTGAGAATTTTGTGTTCTGTATTTGTTGTATCCATGAGAATAGTTCAGAGGTGTCTGGGCTCCATGCTTCTGTCTGTGATGGCGAACACTGAAAAGTGCCATATGAGTTGGTGAGCTTTAAAAAAAAGTGTAAAATTATAGGATATGGATTGCATTATGGGATGGAGAAAGTTGCTTGGTGGGAATTTGATACTGGGCTCCCAGAGATTCCTGATCGAGTCATTTCTATCCCACAATACATTGTGAACATTTCCCAAAAGACATTGCACCACATGGCGGTGCGTGGAACACTGGGATACCTACCAATGGTTCACTGTAGTTTGCATTGACTCAAGCAGTCCTGGTAAGTACTCACAGCACTACACAAGCAGCCAAGTATGCATGCTCCTGACAATATGCAATCTTCTGTGGCTGTACATTGATGTAACTTGCGTTGACCAGAGATCATACTGTAGATACAGCCTAAGCCCTGAAAGAGAAACTGGAATTGCTTTCTCTCTTTCTCTCATATGCATATGCACATTATTCTGTGCATGTTACATGTCCCCCTCTGTGCCTTATCCATGGAGAATATAAATCTGTTATACCCTCAACTAGAGAGCTTTAGCTTAGGCTGTAGCAGTATATGCTTTTTAGCAATGGTGGTCCCTGGTGTATTGGACAACAGAATGGCCATCTCCCACACACAAATATTAGCTGCATACAAGAGTCAGAGAGAAAAGTTTTGAACGGAGTCCATGGCCAATATAAAACCTGCATCACTATGGGTGTTTTTTTTGGAAGGATATTCTTTATTATAACTGACATAAATCATAAGGCGCGAAAGACTTTTGTGAGAATAACAGGTTACAAAACACAACCATCAATTATTAATTAACCATGATAAGATTTTACACACATTAGTTGGATTCCACATTGCTTCAATTAATCACACTGTATGAATTTTATAATTTTTATTAACTAAACTAATAATTAAAATAATTAGGAATTGGTTATGATTTTGATAATGAAATTACACACATGAATTTTAATAGAGGAAAACAGATCCTCAGCTGGAATAAATCAGCATAGCTACACTGAAGCCAATTTTAACAAGAAGTAATAAGTCTAATGAATTTAATTCATAATAATCAAAGTCCAATCACTGTGGGCCAGATTCTGGTACCCGTATACTCATAATGGTGATCACTTACTCAGTGACTTCACTGACATGGCTTTCAGTAAGACTACTTGCCTCAGGAACATGAGTAAAATTTACTACAATCTGGCCTTATACAGTAATTTCATCTACTTCTGTTCTAGTATTCTGGGAAGATGATTTTAGTATCATTGGAGGTGCTTTAAGGGAAAAAACAATATCTTAAACTCAGGCGAGAAGTTAATTGGATGCTCTGCAGATTATGGTTGGGTCAAACAGCTATTTGAAATTCAAGCAACTATTTTTGAACACGGTTTTGCAGCAATCAACCAGTTTTCATTCTTCCAGAGACTAAATAATTGTAACAGGCTTGTTGGAGTAGTGAGAGGTCAAAGCTTAATTCATTAATATTTGTGAGATATTCCGCTACTATAGTGATGAGGCCATAGAATCCCGATAAATGTTCCAATAAAATAAATGACCAAGGGATTCTGCATGCATGGGATGCATTCAAAGAAGACTAGGAAT
The DNA here is from genome assembly GCF_009764565.3 of Dermochelys coriacea. Taxonomy (NCBI): domain Eukaryota; kingdom Metazoa; phylum Chordata; order Testudines; family Dermochelyidae; genus Dermochelys; species Dermochelys coriacea. The sequence goes on from NC_050073.1 coordinate 75,417,721, forward strand.
TTTGAAAATCCCATGACATCTACAGCTTCTAGAGAATGACTAATCTGTATTCCTGACTTCAAAGAATTTTGCATTGTAGTGGGTTTTAAGTTAAAGAGGGTCCACTTAATTTTCTACCCAATGATGCTGCAAATTTGCCTTGACCTTAACTAATGCTGCATATTAAATAACACGAATATGGTGACAGCACTTGTAGGTTCTGTCTTCTTGTTTTGTCCTCTTCATTTTTTCACATTAACATCTTTTTCACAAAAATCAAATTTGCAATCACAGGATACACGAATGTTTGTATGTTCCTTACAAAGTAATTCTAGGAAACAATATAGTACTGAAAAACTATTGGCAGCTAGATCACAAGGGCTAGATCTATACTACAAAGTTTGGTTGACATAATCCATCCTGCGTTGACCTAGTTGTGCATGAGTCTACTCTCAGATTTGTTTCCTGCCAGCATAAGCACCTAGTTATGGCAATGCAGTAAAACCAGCTCCCTGAAAGGCAATGAGCCATGGTCAATGTATAGAGTCAAGGTAGTGCAAGTGTAAACACTGTGTGACCTGTGTCAACCCTAGCAGTCCTCCAGCAAGTGTCCTACAGTGCCTGACAGTACCCACTATGGTCACAATTGTAAACTCCACTGTCCAGGGGTCATGGAGACCAGAAGAGATCTCTCCCACCACTTAAAACACCCCACATATTTTTAAAATGCCTTTCATTGAATGCCCAATTTGGTGAGCACGCTTAGCAACTTTTCCTTGAAGCCCAATCAACTATGCTGGCTACAGTCTCTAGATGCACTCCTGCCTGTAGTAAACAGGAGCTATTGGATATCCTGGGGCTGTAGGGAGAAGAGGCTGACAGGCAAAATTATGGAGTAGTTGTAGAAACATGGAAAGATTGCATAGGGGTTGCAGGCAAAGGGGTAGGACAGGGATCAGCAACAGTGCCACATGAGAGCAAAGGAACTGTAGCAGGCATACCACAAAGACCAGAGAGGCCAACAGTCAATATGGTGCTGAGCAACAGATCCCACCAGCCAAGCACAGACGAGCCCGATGAAAGGGAAGAACCTCAGGTAAATGCGTGCATTCACTTTCCCTTACAATGTTTAAATGTAAGGGGATGGTGCCCCACTGTTGTATCAAGCAAGGTACTAACAAGCTTCAACAGGACTTTATTTTCAAAGTGGAAACCTCTTTACCAAGCTGCTGCTGCTGCACCTCTGTAGTTTTCTCCAAGCCTCTCAACTCCTCCCTCCTCCTTCCTGTTTCCTGTCCTTTCAGACTCCCAACAGCCAGTGCTCCCAATTGTAATAATTACAAGCAACATCTAAGCACCACACCTGCCCAACTCCAGATAAGACAATTTTTTCATAGTTTTACTTGTACAAGAAGAGATAGTGGTACACAAACAGAGGCAGACTTGCTACCTGCTTTTCATTCCCCTATAGAATTAGGCTGGGAAGGACCATGCAGAGCAGTTTGTTTATGTACGTAAGGATTTTCCTTTTATCCTCTTGAGAGACCTTGATGAATTTTTTGTGGCGATTCTCTTCAGTCCTCTCTTGAAGGTTTCTAGGGTTGGTTGCCTTATTTCTTCCTTTGCGGTAGGACACTTGCCCATACCACTCCATGATGACTTGCAATAAACAGGCTAGTGGTATAAGGGCCTGGACAGCTTCAGGATGCCAACAACAGCTGAATTCTGTGTGTCTTTGTTAACATCAAGAGTGTGATAGCTAAAATCACCACCATCTATGGAAAATAGTGCCAACTTTCAGTGCTACTGCCCTATACTTTCTCCCATGGAAGTAGGGACTGAAGTGTTGCAACCAAAAAACATTAATGCCATCCTCCTTTCTCCCCCTTTACTCGCACCCCTATTCCTGCAGCTCCAGATGGGTGATACTCACCATGGCTGGGATTGGAGGATGGTGTTGAGAAGAGGCATTCCACAGCTGAAGTGTTAATAAACATGTCGTACTAAAAATTCATATAGAAATACAAGAAGGGAGTTTTGAAATTTATCTTTCACTTTCCCTGTAAATACATGATAAATATGCCTGTTTTACCTATAACGGCTGCCATCATGGCCTTGAAGGGAGCCCCCTCCACACCTGTGGAATGACTGACCCAGATGTGGAGAAGAAAGAAAAGGACTAGTGAGGATACGTGGAGTGAGATCCTGGAAGCCAGTGTTGCATTGGACAGTGAACAAAGGGCCTGGCAATACGGCAAACAGCATGGAGAAGGTTATGGGGGGGGGCAGAAGAAAATGGAAAAAGACTCAAGAATCCAGTTAGGGAAAGGAGAGGGAGAGGGAGAGGCTCCATGACATAATGGGACTTCTCAGATAGCAAACACAAATGGTGCAGATTCTAGAACGTGTGCCAAAATAGGGATATCATAGAATCTTAGAAATGTAAGGTTGGAAGGAACTTTGGGAAGTCATAAAGTCCAGCCCCCCTGCACTGTACCAGAACCAAATAAACCTAGATCATACCTGACAGTTGTATGTCTAACCTATTTTTAAAAACTTCCAGCGATGGGGATTCCACAATCTCCCTTGGAAGCCTATTGAAGAGCTTAACTACCTATATAGATAGAAAGTTTTTCAAATATGTAACTTAAATCTTCCATGCTGAAGATTAAGCCTATTACTTCTTGTCCTAAATTCAGTGCACATGGAGAACAACTGATCACAGTCCTCTTAATAGTAGCCTGTCTTGCAGTCTACAGGCCCCACACTGGAGGGGAGTAGTGATAGGAAGGTCCCACCCCTCAACAGTACAAGCCATGTTCCCTGTGGATGACCAATTTAAAAGGACACTGTTAGCCTAGGAGAGGGGAGAAATGAGCTGCATATGGTACCAGGAAGCCAGACTGATGCCGACAGCTATGCCAAGAAGTGGCAACAGCTCTGTGAAGGCTGCTGTAGCAGCAAGGACTTGGATTCCACCCTGTGAGAGTTATTGGTGGAACAGGACAATGAACCATTGATAACCAATGAACCTGTTAGTATGCAAGCCACATATCACCCCACCGCAGTTCAACCCCATTGCTCCAAATCCATCCACTATGTCCTGCATATTGTACACTGTCACAGTCCTGCATAGCAGAAAATGATTAATGGCCTTACACACTTGCATGACAATGGCCCCCACTGTGGATTTTCCAACTCCAAAATGATTTCCTACTAAGTAGTAGCTTTTTGGCATTGCAGATTTCCAGACTGTGATCACAACTCGCTTCTCTAGTGTCATTGCAGCTCTCATTTTCGTGTCCATGCACTGGAGAGCTGGGGTGAGCTCAGCACACAGATCCAAGAATGTTGCTTTTTGCACTCCTAAATTTCTACAGCCACTTATTGTTGTCCCAGATCTGCATTATGATCCCACCAGTCAGTGCTCATTTCTTGGGCCCAGAAGCAGCACTCCAGTGTCTGTAGCTGTTCTGTGAATACCACCACCAACGCTGAATTGTTTTTCACTATATCCATCAGCAATCTGCTCTCCAAGAAATCATCCTGACTCTATTGTTGCAGTTCTTCCTGTGGCTCTGATAATACCAGAGAACCGTGAGTCCTATTTTTAAAATGTTCATGAGAATAATACAGAGCTGTGTGGGCTCCATGCTTCTGCCAAAAACAGCAGACACCAAACAGTGCCACACAGGTTTGTGTGATATTAAAAAAAAGTGTGAAAATTATGGGATATGAATGGCATTAAGGGATACAGAAAGTGACATGCTTGGAGCTTGAGTCATAGCTCCCAGAGATCCCTGGGACATATCCCCCAACATACTGCAAACACTTCCCAGAAGGCATTGCACCAGACAATGATGCATTGCACACACTGGGATACCTACCCCTGGTACACTGCTCTTTTAATCAACACAAACACTCTTGATGAGTATGTGCAGTGCCAACACAAGCAGCCAAGTTTGCAATCCATGAGCAATACACTAATTTCAGCAGCTGTATGCCAGTGTAACTTGCATCATCCAAAGTTTGTAATGTAGACATGGCCTAAATCAAGCTAAACCTTTTTCGAGGTTTTGTTCCAGTTGCATAAGTAAAGTGCCATCCTGATTACCAATAACTATGTCTCCACCCTAAACTTTTCAGCTAGTCTAGGAATCTAGAAGCCTCTAAGGAGCCAATTGCTGTTGTGGAGAACGAGGGAGTTACATGTAGTATTTTTGATAAATATTATATGCCCCTCAGATCACCGGTATGATATTATCCTGTCTGAACGCATTGAGTTAAATCAAAAGAGGCTGAAAGCAAGAAACCAACAGGAAATGAAATAATAGCAAAGATAAAGTGCTATGATAAACAGCCCTTGAGGAAACAATGGATTCTTTGCAGACCAAACCCCTGGGACTACTAAAAACTTAAAGAAGCTGGTTAAAAGAAGAAAGTGGGGAGTGGCTCATCAGCATACTGAGGCTGACACCCAGACTGACTGCCACACACAGGGACACAGAGAGAGCATGCTGTAAGCAGGACAGTCTGCTTCTCCCAGCGAGAGATGAGGTTAGCTGAGCTGAGATTAAGGTATAGGTAAGGGGAAATGTGTGTAGGACTTTTTGTTGTCTTAATCCTTAGCTCTGCATGCTGTATACCTTTGGGTGAAAGAATAAATCATTCTTTATTTTGGAGAAGCTGTTTCTGAGTCACTTTAATCAGCCACTGTCATCGGTTCCCAGAAGACAAGGCTTACAGGTTTCGAATTAACAGAGTTGGGAAAAGAAGGGCTGCAGCACAGATATATGGACTAAGAGTGGCTGGACCATGGGATTCCACCCAGACTGATGTTCAGGAAGTCAGGGCATCAGAAAGAGGTGCACTTGAGAGTGATAAAAAGGAGCCCAAGCTTAGCACTCCCAGTAACCATGACAACTAGTTTAGGGCCTGATCCAAACCTCCTGAGGACAACAAAAAGACTCCTGTTGAATCAGGCCTTTAATCTCAAACACTCTACAGAGGAATATGAGTGTCCATGCAAATGTTCAGAGCACAAATAAGGCATCTGCATTTTGACATTTGTCCCTTAATGTTAATGTAAATTGTCATTCTCTCTTTATTTGTCATTCTTGCTATCGTGTTGGTTTCAAGGGCCAATGGACCAATACTTGGTGCAAACCAAGATAGTAATTTTAGGGAATTTCTCAGAGTAAAGAATAGTGAATCTACCCTTTTGTGGTGATCTTTGTGAGTACCCAAACATTTTGTAATGATCCTCCAATGCTGTGGTCAGTTGTGTGTGTGAGACTTTGCATCCCATAATGCTTTATAGAAATAGGCTAGATATGCCATGTAACATATCTCTGCAAAGGTTATGATCGATGGAATATATTCATCCTATTTGTATGCATCTATCATTTTTGTATTCAAAGTTATGAATATTGGCTATGTACCTGTTTGATTTTAAGTAGCCTGAGTGAAGCACTTGGTCACCTTCTTCAGAAAAGACTATTCTCATTAAGTGTCCAATCAAGAAACACTTAAAATGACAGTGGACTTTGATAGATGCCAATCCACATCTGAGCTTTCCTGTGAACAGGCTAGCATGTGAACCATGGCATCAGCCTGTAAAGAACTGAGTCATGCATAGACATGTGACTTGTCCAAGTGACTCCAAAACTCCATCTCGTAGCTGTGATGCTGCATAGGAAAATACAAGGGGTTTCCATCCACAAGAGTGAGAGACTATATAAAGCCCTGGGAAATCCCTCCATTTTGTCTTCAGCTGGCTGAATAGATAAACTCTTCACCCCAAAGACATGCCTGAAAGAAACTGGATCAAAGGACAGTAATTACAAGGGTGTGAGTGATTGCTGGACCCAGACTAGAAGGAGGCTAGTCTGTCAAAGAAGCTTATTGGAACATCTCTGAGGGTGAGATTTACCTGCATTTAGTTTCCTACTGTATTAGGCTTAGACTTGGGTGTTTTATTTTATTTTGTTTGGTAATTTACTTTGTTCTGTCTGTTATTACTTGGAACCACTTAAATTCTACTTTTTGTATTTAATAAAATCACTTTTTACTTATTAATTAACCCAGAGCAAGTAATTAATTCCTGGGAGAGCAAACTGCTGTGCATATCTCTCTATCAGTGTTATAGAGGGTGAACAATTTATGAGTTTACCCTGTATAAACTTTATACAGAGTAAAATGGAATTATTTGGGGTTTGGATCCCATTGGGAACTGGGTATCTGGGTGTTGGAGACAGGAGCACTTCTTAAGCTGTTTGTAATTAAGCCTACAGCTTTTGGGGGATGTGGTTCAGACCTGGGTCTGTGTTTGTAGCAGGCTAGCATATCTGGCACAACCAGGCAAGGCACTGAAGTCCCAAGCTGCCAGGGAAAATGGGTGCAGAAGTAGTCCCAGCACATCAGGTGGCAGTTCCCAAGCGGGTTTCTTGACCCAACCCGTCACAGTGTGAATAGATCTACCCTCATCTCCTGAGATTATGTCTACAGTGCAATTAAAGACCCATGTCTGGCCAATAACAGCTGACTTGGCTCAAGGGGCTCAGGCTAAGGGGTTGTTTAATTGCAGTGTAGACATTCAGACTCAGGCTGGAGCCCAGGCTTTAGGACCCTGTGAGGGTCCCAGAGTTTGAGTTGTAGCCCAAGCCCGAATGTCTACACTACAGTAAAACATCCTGTAAGTCCAAGCCCCATAAGCCCAAGTCAGATGGCACAGGCCAGCCATGGGTGTCTAATTTCAGTGTAGACATACTCTAAGTAACCACACACAAGAGTTGCTGGTAGAGAGAATCTATAATAAACAAAGTCCTATTTCTAACACCCAGGGCTTTTGTTATGTCCATATTTTCTTCTTTCAACCAACCTGAAGAGTTTAGATGGGTGAAAATCTTTTACTTTTACTGTCCTGGCTACCAATCTAGCTTAGTGTGCACAAAAAGTGTTTTCCTAGAGCAAAGAGGTGAAGGTCGAATTTTAGCTACCTACTAAAATAATCATCACCCATTTGTAAGAATTGTGCCACCTTTGAAACCATTTATTTTTAGCATTGTAATATTTTAATTATGGTACAATTATTTCAACATAAATTCAGTAAAATGTAAGACTGCTTACAGACTTCTGGCTTTGCAGATAAAGTAATCACCACTGAATCATAATTCACATCACCTGGGGAAGTTAGTAGGATTTGGTAAAAGTAAATAATTTTAAGGTAGTGCTATGCAATTTATGCTTATCAAACATAGGCACACATCACATGCAGGGAACATCAGTCAGACGCATTTCATACTGTGCATCCTATTAGGAGAAGAAGCATTAGTGCTCAATTAGATCCAAATTAGTCGTCCAGCCAATTTTCCCAGCAGACTCCAGGACCTTTGGATTACACATATTCTGATTATGCTGAAAGGTTAGCAGTAAACTAACCACATAGAGCTCAGAAGTGATGCAGCAAAACCTCCTTTTAGTTTATTTGCAATATATTGAATCCCCACTAACAAGAAAAATACAATATGAATTTGAAAAAAAACCTCACATGCTGCATTCACACCATGTAACACAGAGTTACAGCAGCCAGAGTGAGGCTTGCCTAGCAGTTAAATATGCTATGCAAATGGCAGAGCTGTATCTTAAACAGACCTAGTGACTCAGCTCTATTCTAATGGTTTGAGGTGCTAGAGAACTGCAAATGAGATGCTCTCAGTCTCCATGGAAAAGTGAAGTATATATACATCATTCTTGCACAACCCCTAAAAGCTGGCTGTGGAGTAGCAATACAGCTTCAGTGGAAGCTATTGTTCATACATAGGGTTATTACAGCTCCTGTCTGGGGCAGTGGCAAAGATTGATATGGTTTAAATGATGGCCCAGAAGGTACTGTAGGGTAGATGAAACCTTTACAGTAGTATAATATCCTGAATCACTGCCTCTGAGGGTTAGAGCTTGCCTGATACTAATGTCCTTGCCAAGGTCAGTGAGTGAGGAAGACTTTATGTTTAGATACCGTCAAATCCTCCTGAGGAAACCAAATTGCATACACAATATATAAGTTTTGATATTTTGTAAAAGCTGATAATTTCAAGGTTCTTATGGTACATTCTTGCAGAGAGAACAATATTGGGGTTCCCTTGTGATTTTCTATCATTATTAATTCATTCATGATTGAAAGCAAGTAATTTATAATGGATGATGCCTTCAAGGTAGACTGAGATTGCTACCTGCTGTTACAGCTGGTAAAAGAAAAAAAAAGTAACTATATGTTGAGTGATAACTTAACCCATTAATTTTATACATGTATTTTAGAGATTAAACGCTTGAACAGAAACTTGTGGTAAAATCAGGCTGTTTCCAAAATCCACACTTTTATATTCCTATAATTCATTAATCTGTGAGTCTGAAAATATCATATGCTTCTCATAAAATGGGTTATGTAACTATGAAACATCACTTTTACCTGAATAATGTGGATTATACACTTTCACTTCAGATACAGGCATATCTTTTCCCTAGTACAGAGTTGGGTACTGGAGATCATTAGATGGGGAAGAGAGGGAGGAGTCATTCCTCCTACGCCATAGAGTAAGTGTAACTGCTCCTTGAAGTAGGCCCTAGTACCACCTCTGCAGGAAGAAAGATTTCAGGATTTATATAGCGATTGAACTCCAATCACAACCTCTCCCCAGCACCACTCACAAGGACCTTCATATAAGAGAATGACTCCCCTGTGGTAACCAAATCCTAACCTCACCCCCTTTGCTCAAAAAGTAGACTTTCATGGGTTCTTCAGCCAAAGGGTGCTCTCCGCTTCAGAGAAAGGAGTAGAATTAACTCCACAGTGCTTGTGCCAAATAAATGAAATATAATGCAGTATTGCCAACTGCAAGCATTCAAAGACCATGCATCAGGTCCCCCCAAAATCACGATTGGTTTAAAAATTGTGAGATTTTTAACAAATAATATCTTTGAGGTCTTTTTATTTGCCTTCTGGTTTTTAAGATGGTAGGGGCCATGTTTTCAAACTTTTCTTCACGTCTATGAGGGCTAGAAACTTACATTTTTTAAAATGAAAGTTCAGGTTATCATGTACTCTGATCCTGGAGCTAAGGTTTTAAGGAAAACACCAACCGTCATAGGCTTGTGATGAAATCAGAAAAATTGATAACACTGGCAGAGAAGTAAGTTCCTCCTGATTTTTGAAGTGCATTAAAATTCAATTTCAGCACATTTTAGTACCCAAACTTTCCCTTTGGCAGCAATAATGATTAGGTTAACCTGTGGGTTCTGTATTAAACATTTTTTAAGCACTTAAGTGAAAGATTCTAAAAGTAAAGAATGTCTCCAATGATTTTTCAAGGAACAACCCTAATGAGTATTATCAATAATAAAAATTGAAAACAATGTTCTTCTTGTACAAAAGAAGCAAGTGAAGGATGGGTTCTTGGAGAATTTGCAATGCTACGGAAAGAAAGTTGGCCCCAAATGAAGATGCCGCTTTTGATATTCTAGCAGCTAGTGTTGCTGCAGCTGGCAGTATTTCTCCAGCAGCATTTCCATGTCCACTGTCACATCTGATCTTCAGACATCAAGAAGACACCAGAACAGTAGCAGCCTATTCTAATGCTCAGACTACATTTGCCAGAAAAGTAATAAGCTGCAACTCACCCACCGCTGTAGAAACTGATGTCTCCTGCTACTATGAGGATGATTAACTCCCTGATAGCAAGATGTATTAGGCTGTTGAAAAGTCTCCCAAGGGAAGTGGTGAAATACCACAGCTTAGAGAAGAAACTCTGGAAAATATACTGCAGGTAATAATTGTAATAGGTCTTTTCTGGATAAATTTTACACTGTGACCAAGATTCTCCACTGGTATATGAATCAAATTGTACCATAGAATCTCTAAGGATAGAAATCCCATGCTTAAACAATAAGAGTATAACAGTAGGAATATACTACTGACCACCAAACCAAGATGGTGACAGTGATTGTGAAACGCTCAGAGAGATTATAGAGGCTGCAAAGGCAGAAAACACAATAATGGGGGATTCCAATATCCTCATATTGACAGGGTATATGTCATATCAGGAAGGGATACAGAGATAAAATTTCTAGGTAATATATATGAGTGATTCTTGGAGCAGCTAGTCCTTGAACCCATAAGGAAGAGATAAGAGACAATTCTTGATTTAGTCCTAAGTGGTGCACAAGATCTGGTGCAAGAGGTGAATATAGCTGAACCACTCAGTAATAAAGACTGTAATGTAATTATATCTTACATTATGGAAGGGGGAAAATGCCAAAGAAACCCACCACGTTAACATTTAACTTAAAAAAGGGGAACTACACAAAAATGAGGAAGCTAGTAAAATGGAAATCAATAGGAAGTCACAAGAATTAAATATCTGCAAACTTCATGGAGACTACAGAAGAACATAATAACAGAGACTTAAACTAATTGTATGCACCAAATTAAAATACACAGCAAGAGAAGTATATATATTCACATACATACACACTACCATGGCTAAGTAAAAAGAGATAGTTAAAGGTAAAAAGGCATTATTTAAAAATTGGAAGTCAAATCCTAGTGCGAAAAATAGAAAGGAGCATAAACTCTGGGAAGTCAAGTGTAAAAAGTATAATAAGGCAGGCTAAGAAAGAATTCGAGGAGCAACTAGCTAAAGACACAAAAACTAACAGCAAAACATTTTTAAGTACAGAAGCAGGTAGCCTGGCAAATAGCCAGTGGGGCTACTGGATGATTTGCTAAAGAAGCACTCAAGGAAGACCAAGCTATTGAGAAGCTGAATGAACTCATTCCATCAGTCTTCACGGCAGATGATATGAGGGAGATCCCCACATCCAAGTGTCAATAGGGGAGGTTTTGGAACACATTGATAAATAAAAGAGTAATTGTAATGGGGCTCCATTCACCACATCGGTGCCTCCTGCTGGCCATCTTGGGGATTAGCTCTGCAGATCAGTATGCCCTCTCCCGATGGTGCCTCACCCCTGACACTTCTGCTCCTGGACCCATGTCACTCCAAGGACCAGGGCATCCTCCTCATGACATAGCCCTCCAGCTGTGTCACAATCTGTGTTCCTAGCTTCCAGGTGTGAGTGCTGTCATCCAACTCTCCCACCATTTCCCCAGTGGCGACTGCAGCCGATTGTTCAGCCACTTCCCCACTGCCCCAGCATCTTCTTCACTCTTGCTTCAGGGCCTCTGCCTGAAAATCCCAGCAGACAGCCAGGAGCTCTCTCTAGCTGCCCTGGTCCCTGATCTGTCCAAGGTGCTAGCTTCTTTCTCCCTGCTCAGTACCCAGGCATCCTTAAGCTCCAGACCTTGCTCTGCCATATAGCTCTTTTTATATGGGCCTACCAGGCCCTGACCGTCTGCTCCTCTTAGCCCCTCTCTAATTGGCTGCCTTCTGTGCAGCCTCCCTAGAGCTCTGTTAACCCCTTAGAGGCCAGTGTGGGGCCAAGGCCCCATCACATTAATAAGTCACCAGGACCAGCTGGTATTCACCCAAGAATCCTGAAGGAACTCAAATATGAAATTGCAGAATTACAAACTTTGGTATGAAGCCTATTGTTTAAATCGACCTCTGTAACAGACAGATGACTGGAAGGTAACTAATGTAATGCTGATTTTTAAAAAAAAGTCTCCAGAAGACAGCCAGGCAATTAAAGGCCTGTAAGCCTATCTTTAGTACCAGGAAAACTGGTTAAAACTATAGTAAAGAACGGAGCTATCAGACACATAGGTAAATGTGATATGTCGGAGAAGAGTCAACACAGATTTGGTAAAAGGAAATCATGCCTCCACCAATCTATTTTTTGAGGAAGTCAACAACATGTGGACAAATGTCATCCAGTGGATATCGTGTACTTATACTTTCAGATAGCCTTTGATATGTCCTTCAGTAAAAGCTGTTAAGCAAATTAATCAGTAATGGAATAAGAAGGAAGGTCCACACATGGATTAGTAAGTGGTTAAAAGATAAGAAACAAAGGGTAGGAATAAATGGTCAGTTTTCACAATACAGAAATGGTTAAATAGTGGTGTCCTCCAAGGATATATATTAGGACCTATGCTGTTCAACATATTCAGATCCGGAAAAGGAGGTGAATAGTGAGGTGGCAAAATTTGCAGACAAGACAAAATTACTGAAGATTGTTAAATCCAAAGCTGACTGCAAAGAGTTACAAACTGGGTGACTGGGCAACAAAATGGAAGATAAAATTCAGTGTTGATAAGTGAAAAGTAATTCACACTGGAAAGATAATCCCACTATACACACAAAATGATAGGGTCTAAATTAGCTGTTACCTCTCAAGAAAGAGATCTTGGAATCACTGGGGATAGTTTATAGATTCATAGATTCAGAGATACTAAGGTCAGAAGGGACCATTCTGATCATCTAGTCCAACCTCCTGCACAGCGCAGGCCACAGAATCTCACCCATCCACTCCTATGAAAAACCTCACCTATCTCTGAGCTATTGAAGTCCTTAAATCATGGTTTAAAGACTTCAAGGAGCAGAGAAGCCTCCCTCAAGTCACCCATGCCCCATGCTACAGAGGAAGGCGAAAAACCTCCAGGGCCTCTCCAATCTGCCCTGGAGGAAAATTCCTTCCCGACCCCAAATATGGCAATCAGCTAAACCCTGAGCATATGGGCAAGATTCACCAGCCAGATACTACAGAAAATTCTTTCCTGGGTAACTCAGATCCCATCCATCTAATATCCCATCTCAGGGGATTAGTCCTATTTACCCTGAATATTTAAAGATCAATTACTTACCAAAATCCCATTATCCCATCATACCTCCTCCATAAACTTATCAAGTAGAATCTTAAAACCAGATAGATTTTT